>NC_137802.1:70284448-70525843 GCF_963383645.1 Muscardinus avellanarius
GATTCACAATGTATGAATTGTACGTTATTCACAAAGAATAACGTGGAAGGCCCTCACCACGTGCCATGGCCAACCAACCCCTCGCGGGACGTCGCGCAGGCCCCGGGTGCCAGGGCGTGCAGCGTGGCCCTGCTGGCTCCCACGGCCACGCCCGCCCTCCAGCCTGCCCGCCTCAGCAGGGCTGCCGGCCAGCGGCCCCGCGCCATTCAGTTCTTTCCAGAGTGTTGAGGAAGTGCAGTCACACGGCCTGGGTCTGCTTGGGCTTTCTCCCAGCAGTCTCTGGGATTCCTCCAAGTTGTGGCCTGCATGACAGTTTGTTTTTCGTCCCCGAGTCCTGTTCTGTGGAGCACAGGCTGCTTAGTGGCCCCCTTGTTGGGGACACCACGGTGGCGTTGGCTTGAGGCCCCTGTAAGCGTCCCTGTGCAGGTTTCGTGTGCACGGTCTCCTTTCTCTGGGATAGACGCCAGGAGCGCGTGGCGGTGTGGCGGTGTGGCAGCTGCATGTTGGATGTTGAGAAACTACCCAGTGCTTTTCCAGAAAGGTTGTGCCATTCTTCATCCCTCCCAGCACTGTCTGGGTGACTCGGTTTCTCCAGCCTCGCCAGCACTTGGCCTCCGCGGCCTCACGCTGCCACCCTGGGGCCGTCCCGTCCTCGGGCTTCAGGCGTTTCCCAGTGCTCAGCTGCTCTCAGAAATCTCTTCACGTGCTTATCTGCGCTTGCTCTATGGCGAGATGTCTATTCCTGTCTTTTTTTCATTTTGTAATTGGAAGGTTTTTTTTTTTTACACTGTTGATGATTTTAGAAAATCGTGGTAAAAACATAGAACAAAAAATACCATCTTAACACCCATCTATGAATCTCAGGCCTGGCGAGTCATCCTAACCATTTGTAACCTCAGTAGTGCTGACTGTGTTGACGTTGCTGTGTGGCTAACCCACGGCGACTGTGTTCTTTGTAGTCTAGCTGTTGGGCATCTGTCAGATAGCAAGGTTCCTGTCTCAGCCTCCCAAGTACTGGGATTACAGGTATGCACAGCCATGCCTGGATAAGAGTCTTTAATTTTGATTGATTCTGTTTTATCTTCCTTTTATGAATTATGATTTTGGTTTCAGGTCTAAGAATTCTTTGCCTCATCCTAGCCCTGAAGGTTTTCTACTGTTTTTTATTATGTTTAAGTCCATGATCCATTCTGGGTTTTCTGTTTGTTATTTTTGCGGTACAGGGATGGGACCCAGGGCCTTGCACGTGCTCTGCGAGCACTCCACCACTGAGCCACACACACCCAGCCCTTTCTTTTTTTCCTACGGATATGCACTTGCTCCATTTACATTTATTAAAAAGACCATCTTTTCCTCCACTGAATTCTTTTGCACCTTTGTCAAAAAAAACAGTCGGATGAGCCAGGTGTGGTGGCGCACGCCGATAATCCCAGTACGTGGGAGGCAGAGACAGGAGGACTGCAGGTTTAAGACGAGCCTCAGCAAGCAGTGAGACTCCTCAGCCCTAGTGAGACCCTGTCTCTGAGTGTAGCTCAGAGGTAGAGGCCCCTGGGTTCCATCCGCAGGACTCCCCAGCCCCATGCAAACAGCCGGGTGAGGCTGGGAGGCAGCGCAGGCTGCGCATGTGCGGCTCTGGTTCCGTTCCCGCCCGAAGAAGAGGAGCAGGAAAGATGGGCTGGTCGTATTTGTCTGAGCCCGTTCTGGTTTCTGTCCCATAGACCTATGTGTTTGCCCTCTACCAGCACCACCCAGTGCCGTGGCCTGTGGCTGTCCCGTAAGCCTTCATACCAGGGTGCGTTCTCGCAGTCCATGAGTCATTTTAGCTCTTCTCGTTCCTTTGCTTTTCCATGTGAACTTTAAAATAATATTGCACGTGGCTATTAAAATGCTTGATGGGGCCGGGCACGGTGGCGCACGTCTGTAATCCCAGTACTTGGGAGGCTAAGACAGGAGGATCTGGGTTCTTGGACAGCCTCAGCATCTTAGTGAGGCTCTCTGCAACTTGGTGAGACTCTGTTTCAAAATAAAGAATAAAAAATAGGGCTGGGGGTGTAGGTTGAAGGTAGAATGTCCTGGGTTCCATCCCCAGACCCGCAAAAAAAAAAAAAAAGCTTGCTGAGATTTGGGGAGGAATTCCATCACACCAGACTGTGGTGTGGGCAGAATGGCCTCTCTGCTGCTGCTGCGCCCGTGGAGGCTCCTGGACGCTGCGGGCGCCTGGCCGCTCCTCCCGCTCGGGCTCCGCCCTGGCCCTCGCAGGCCAGTCTTCGCTCACTTCCTCGATTTTGCTTCTTACCCACAGGCCTATGAGAGGAGGTTCCCTACGTGTCCTTTGATCCCGATGTTCGTGGACAGCGACACTGTGAATGAATTCAAGAGTGAAGATGGTGCCATCCACGTCATCGAGAGGCGCTGCAAGCTGGACATCGACGCGCCCCGGCTGCTGAAGAAGGTCAGAGGGGGGCGGCGGGCGGGCCTCCAGGACGAGGCGCGTCTCAGCTCTCTTGCAAGTTAGTAAGCCCCTTTTCTCTTCATTTCTTTTTTAAAGATTGCAGGAGTCGATTATGTTTATTTTGTCCAGAAAAACTCCCTGAATTCTCGGGAACGGACTTTGCACATCGAGGCCCATAACGAGACGTTTTCTAACCGAGTCATCATCAACGAGCACTGTTGCTACACCGTGAGTGTTCAGCCCGGCCAGGAGAGCGGGGCCGGGGACCTGGGGGAGCAGGGCGGCCCTGTGCCAGAGGCCCCGGCGTCCAGACGGTGCCGCTCCCTCCTGACTCCTGCAGCACGGGTGGCCATCCTAGGACGGTTAAGGCAGCCAAGGATGCCTTGATTTTGCTTTTAAAAGTAGCCGGGCGTGGTGGCGCACGCCTGTAATCCCAGCACTCGGGAGGCTGAGACAGGAGGATCGCAGGTCCGAGGATAGTCTCAGCAAGCAGTCTAGTGACTTCCTGTTCCAAAAACAAAAGACAGAAAGGACTGGGATTGTAGCTCAGAGTAGAGTGCGCCTGGATCCAACCCCCGGTGCCATTAAGAAAAAAGCACGCAGCTTCTTTAGGACGTGTTTGCTACTTTAGGATGTATTTTGGAGGACCCAGATATCCTGCAGGTAGAGCCGAGGGCATCCTCGCTGCCTGCCAGCCTCTTTTAAGAACCTTCTTACCAGGTCACGAGCGTGTCCCCCGCCACGTCTGCTCCTTCACACGGAGGCCGAGCGAGCCGCTCTGAGTGTGTCGGGCCATGTCACTTCTTGGCTCAGAGCTCAGGCTCCCCGCAGTGGCAGGCGAGGCCCCGTTCTCCTGTGCACCCCTGCCCCGTGCCCCAGCCCCAGCCGGCCTGCAGTTTCTCTGTGTGGCGTGTTGGTGGCTGACCCGCAGGAAGCAGGGTCTTTCTTCGGTTGGCAGTGGAGAGCGCTGCTCAGGAGTATGCCTGGGGATGAGTGAGTGGGAATGGGCGTCCCGGTGACCGCCCTTCCCGACGTCCTGGAGGTGTGCATGGGCGGGGTGACCCCCCCTTCCTGATGTCCTGGAGGTGTGCATGGTGGGGCGTCCCAGTGACCCCCGCCCTTTCCCTACATCCTGGAGGTGTGTAGCGGCCTCGTGTGCTTTTGAGCCTCTGGCTGCGCCTGCTGTTTTCACGGAGGTGCCATTGTTAGGGAGGGAGAGTCCTGGGCGGCCAGCCAGGGAGCAGATCATCAGAGGTGCCTCCTCCTACCCACAGGTTCACCCCGAGAATGAAGACTGGACCTGTTTTGAGCAGTCTGCGAGCTTAGATATTAAGTCATTCTTTGGTTTTGAGAGTACAGTGGAAAAAATCGCAATGAAGCAGTACACCAGCAACATTAAAAAAGTGAGTCTCTTGGGGTTTAATGGAAAGGGAGGCCGGAGCCCCAGGTGCCAGTGCCAGGCAGAAGGGCTGGCGAGGCTTTCCAGCCACTCCCTGCACAGCACGCGCTTGGTCTCCGCCTCAGGTCTCGGGCTGGAGCTGTGGGGCGTGGGCGCCACAATGTTGGGCTGAGGCGGCAGCGACCAGCCCAGAGCACGCAGACCCATGCCTGGCCCGTGGGAGGCGCGGTTTGGACCGTGGTAGAGCGGGAGGATGGAGAGTCTCTGCAGGTGCTTTTATTTTAGGATAGTGCGTTAGAATAGGCCGGGTGTGGTGGCGCACACTTGTAATCCCAGTACTTGGGAGGCTGAGACAGGAGGATCGCAGGTTCAAGGACAGCCTCAGCAAGTAGTGAGAGACTAATCAACCTAGCAAGACTGTTTCCAAGTAAGAAATAAGATTGGTCTGGGAGTGTTGCTCAGAGGCAGTATGCCTCTAAGTTTAACCCTCAGTACCAAGAAATAAACAACACAAGCGCTTTGGCTGCTGTGTGTTCTGGGCGCTCCTGGCCTCGGGCTGCTTCCGTGAGGGCTGAGATAGAGCGCTGGCCGCGCACTTATCTCTGCGATGGCTTCCTTCCAGGGGAAAGAGATCATCGAATACTACCTTCGCCAGCTGGAGGAAGAAGGCATCACCTTCGTGCCCCGCTGGACCCCGCCTTCCATCGGGCCCTCGGCGGAGACCTCGTCAGCCAGCAAGAACCAAGTGGTTGCTGCGGCTGTCGTCGTCCCGGAGACGGCCCTCAAGGAGGGGCTGAGCGGGGAGGCCCTCGCGAGCCCTGGCGGGGCGTCCGAGCCTGTGGTGGGAACCCCTGACGGTGAGTACAGAAGCCGCCTCACTCTTGGGGCGAGGCTGGGGAGCCGCGTCTTCCTCTGCGGCTGCTTAGTGAGGCCCTCCCCCGCAACTCCACGAGACCCTATTCAAAATAAAGAGTAAAGCGTAGGGCGGGGGTGTAGCTTGCAGGTAGATTTCCTGTGGGTTCAGTCTCCGGGACCGCAAAACAAACAAAAACCTCAGTGGGCCACGTGGGGCGCGCACCTGCGACCCCAGTACTTGGGAGGCTGAGATGAGAGGGTGGCAGGTTGGAGGACAGCCTCAGCAAGTAGTGCGACTCTCAGCAAAGACCCTGCTTCAAAATACAACTAAAATACGGCTGGGGGTATAGCTCAGAGGTAGAATGTCCCTGACCAAAGAAACGCCACAAAACGAAGCCCACAGAGCCCCCCGTGGCGAGAACGGGCCCTGTCTTTGCCACGGGGTTCCTTCTGTTGTGCTCATTGGCTCGCGCCCCTCCAGTTGTGTCACTCCGTCGTGGAGACGTCTGTGTTCTCCAACACAGTAGCTCTGCTCAGGCAGATTTAGACGCGCCTGCTTGTTTTACATAGTGTTCTGTTTGCCCAGCCAGTCTCAGTAGCACTGAGACTTTGCAGATGAGATGTCCGATGGTAATCAGGGAAGGCATTTGAGTCGCAGGGCTTATCTGTGGTCTATCAGTGATGTGATCTTAAAGATGTGGACACTGAAGTTCCGGGGCGGCCGCCGCAGGGGTGTCTGCTGTCCACGGGGAGTCCCCGAAACTCCAGGAGCGCGCACTGACTCCCGGCGCTGAGGACTGCGGCCTCGGCGGCCAGCGCGCTCGTGAAGAATGCTGTGTAACTTATGTTCCAGATAAACTCGACGCAGACTACATCAAGAGATACCTGGGTGACTTAACTCCGCTCCAGGAGAGCTGCCTCATCAGACTCCGCCAGTGGCTCCAGGAAACCCACAAAGGCAAGGTCAGTTCAGCCGGTGCCGTAGCGGGGCCCCGAGTTGTGTTCTCGTGCGTGTATGCCAGGCGCCGGGCTGGGTGCCCCTCCCGGTCTGCGGGCCGTGGAGTCTGTGTGGCCTGTTGGCATCTAAGCCCCTTGCGGCAGGTTACCATGTCCTCCTGTGGATAAAGAGCTGCACTTTCTAAGCTTTACAGAGACGGGGTCTTCCAAGTGTTCATACATTTTCATTTTGAGAAGGTTTGGAAGGAGTTCAGAGGTTTGTCAGGGATTAGAGATGTTTGTGCTTTGATTCTGAGGTTTGTGTGAGGCTGCGGCCGCGTTATAGATGTGGTTACAGATGTGGCTTCCGTATGTGTCGCCTGCCTCTCTAGTTTTGGACGCTCTCTAGTGCAGGGCAGCTGGGGCGCGTGGCGCCGGCTGGTCTCCGGCTCTGTCTGTCCTGGTTGCTGGACACCACATACCTGAGAACAGCCACAGGAACACGGCTGCCACGTGTGTGTGCCGACCGCGTGTGCGCGCCGCTGGGCTGACTGCGCTCTCCTGGCGGCCGGCAGTCGAGCGCCTTGGTGCTCAACGCGAGGCGACGCGGGAAGCGCTGCAGCTTGTGCTCTCACGGTCGGTCGCGGCTGGTGAGAGGTGGGGCCGGATTTGCAGCGAGGCCATTAGGTACCAGCACCCACGTCTCAGCCGCTCAGCACCGCCGGGCTCGGCGCACGTCCCGGAGCGGGGGGGGGGGGGGGGGGCAGGCCTTTGCCCCGCACACTGCCTGCCTCCTGGTGCCCCTGCTGCCCGCCCGTGGCAGCGAGCCAGTGCCCACGGGGGAAGACTCCTGGCCAAAGGGGACTCGGAGCTTGGTCCGACCTGTGGATGGACGCTGGTGGGTCTAGAGAAGATCCCTGATGTGGGCAGCACCACCACAGTACCCAAACCAGCGTGGGTCGTGTGTAACACGTGCAGAAAAGCACATAGATCATAACGCGTGCGTCGATCAGTGTGTAGAGTTGATGCTTAAACCAAAACTGAAATGAAACAGTAAGGACGTTATTCATACTGACTTCCTGTGTGTTCTACCTCTGAGCTACCCTCCCAGTCCCTTAAAAATTGTATTTATTTATTTATTAATAATAATATTTATTATTTATTCATATATTTTTGCAGTACTCGGGATAGAACCCAGGGGCATTCTACCTCTGATCTACACCCCTGCCCTATTTTTTATTCTTTATTTTGAAACAGGGTCGCACAGAGTTGCAGAGGGCCTCACTGAGTAGCTGAGGCTGGCCGCAAATGCGATCCTCCTGAGTGCTGGGATGACAGGCGCACCCACCGCGCCCGGCTTTGTTTCTCTTTTGAACAGGGCCTCACGGTTTGCGGAGGCCACTCTTCAGCCTGCCATCCCGTCTCCGCTCACTGTGATCGGCTCTGGTACTGACTTTCTAAAGTATCAGGGAGAATTCTCCTAGGAGCAGCTGGGTTTTGCCTAAATTTTGAAGCGCCAGAGTCAAACCCAGGGCCTCACACATGCTAGGCAAACCCTGCCGCGGAGTCCATTTCCCGCCCCAGCAGCAGCAACTGAAACTTAGCTGCTCGCTGTCAATAAGAGGTGGGGTCTAGCCTTACTCTCTTAGCAACTTGGTGTTTTCCTTGGCAATCTTTTGCTGTTGTGTTTGATGCAGTATTGGGAATTAAATGCTCTACCATTGAGCTACACCCCCTTCCCTTTCAATGTGTGTGTGTGTGTGTGTGTGTGTGTGTGTGTGTGTAGCACTGAAGATTGAACCCAGGGCCATTCTACCTCTGAGCTACAACCCCCAGCCCTATTTTATTCTTATATTTGGAAACAGGGTCTCACTAGGTTGATGAGAGTCTCACTACTTTGCTGAGACTGTCCTGGTCCTTTGCTCCTGCCTGGGCCGAGTGGGCCCTGGCCCATCTCTCCTGTCTAGGGCCTAGGTGGGCCCTGGCCCTTCTCTCCCTGAGGGCTCCAGGGCCTGCTACTTCTGGGGCAGCAATGCCACCTCCGCCTCTCCCTCCAGTTCAGTGCGATCCTCTGTCTCATGTTCCCAGGTACTGGGATTGCAGGCCTGCAGCACCACGCCCGCGTCCCTGCCCACTCTGAATGCCCGTTTGGGGTGGCCTTGCTGAATTGCTCCCGGCCTTAGCTCGCGCCCCTTGTGCCTCTCTCAGCTGCTTAGCACAGCTCCCTCTTCCAGATCCCGAAGGATGAGCACATTCTCCGCTTCCTACGCGCCCGGGACTTTAACATTGACAAGGCCAGAGAGATCATGTGTCAGTCCTTAACGTGGCGGAAGCAGCACCAGGTGGACTACATCCTGGACACCTGGACCCCGCCCCAGGTCCTGCAGGACTACTACGCGGGAGGCTGGCATCACCACGACAGAGGTGCGGGGCCTGCCGCTGCGCCCGTCCTTACCTGGTCCTGATGTGTCATGGTGCCTGGGACCTCCTGCCTGGGCCGGGTGGGCCCTGCCCTTCTCTTCCTGCTTGGGCCTGATGGGCCCTGGCCCTTTTCCTTCACAGGGCTGGACGGGCTCTGGCTCTTCTCTCCTGCCTGGGCCGGGAGGGCCCTGGCCCTTCTCTCCTGCCTGGGCCGTGTGGGCCCTGGCCCTTCTCTCTTGCCTGGGCTGGGTGGGCCCTGGCCCTTCTCTTCTGCCTGGGCTTGGTGGGCCCTGGCCTTTTGCTCCTGCCTGGGCTGGGTGGGCCCTGGCCCTTCGCTCCTGCTTGGGCTGGGTGGGCCCTGGCCCTTCTCTCCTGCCTGGGCTGGGTGGGCCCTGGCCCTTCGCTCCTGCCTGGGCTGGGTGGGCCCTGCCCTTCTCTTCTGCCTGGGCTTGGTGGGCCCTGGCCCTTCTCTCCTGCCTGGGCTGGGTGGGCCCTGCCCTTCGCTCCTGCCTGGGCTGGGTGGGCCCTGCCCTTCGCTCCTGCCTGGGCTTGGTGGGCCCTGGCCCTTCGCTCCTGCCTGGGCTGGGTGGGCCCTGGTCCTTTGCTCCTGCCTGAGCCGAGTGGGCCCTGGCCCATCTCTCCTGTCTAGGGCCTAGGTGGGCCCTGGCCCTTCTCTCCCTGAGGGCTCCAGGGCCTGCTACTTCTGGGGCAGCAATGCCACCTCCGCCTCTCCCTCCAGTTCAGTGGGGTCTGCTGTGACCCACTCGAGCCTGTGTTGAGCAGCGCTGTGCTCATAAAGGAACGTCAGTGCTGCAGACCCTTAGGAGAGCTGTAAAACATCAGAAAGTGGGGGCTTCATTTCCACTCTGGGCCCCAGGCAGGGCGTGGATCAAGGACAGTGGCGTGGTGCCCAAGAGGGAGCCGGCCTCTGTGATAAGCTTCAACCCTCTCGCTGGCCTTGTGCACCTGCCAGGCCCTGCAGGGACCTGCGCAGAACTACAGACACAGAGGGCCGCCTCTGCTGCCTCCGAGCGCAACCCCTCAGCGCTGGGCTCCTGGCTCTTATTTTGCCTTTCTTTCTTTCTTTCTTTCCTTCTCTCTCTCTCTCTCTCTCTCTCTCTCTCCTCTCTCCTCTCTCCTCTCTCCTCTCTCCTCTCTCCTCTCTCTCTCAGCTTAATTGGTTGTATTTCTCCAGATTAATTTTAGTTTTACTGATTTTTTTTCCCT
This sequence comes from Muscardinus avellanarius, assembly GCF_963383645.1. Taxonomy (NCBI): domain Eukaryota; kingdom Metazoa; phylum Chordata; class Mammalia; order Rodentia; family Gliridae; genus Muscardinus; species Muscardinus avellanarius. The sequence continues at coordinate 70,293,739 of NC_137802.1, forward strand.
TCTGGTACTGGGGATTGAACCCAGGGGCATTCTACCTCCAAGCTACTGAGGGCCTCGCTGTGTTGCTGAGGCCGGTTTTGAACCTGCATTAATTCCTCTGTCTCAGCCTCTTAAGTACTGGGATTATAGGTGGGCACCAGCACATCTGGCTAGTTTTATTGATTTTTATTGAAAACAATATTCTGAAGCCGGGCGTGGTGGCACATGCTTGTAATCCCCGCGCTTGGGAGGCTGAGACAGGAGGATCGCGCGGGTTCGAAGCCAGCCTCGCTACTTAGTGAGGCTTTCAGCAACTTAGACCCTGTTTCCAAATAAAATATTAAAAAAAAGGTCTGGGAGTATAGCTTGGAGGTAGAAAGCCTCTGGGTTCCACCCCCAATACCACCAAAAAAAAAAAAAGAAGAAAACAATATTCTGCCTTGTGACCTGATCCTTAAGAAGTTTGGTAGTCAGGCACTGACAATGTGTCTTAACTGTTGGAGGGGAGCCGACAGGGTGGCACAGTGAGCTCTGAGCTAATCAGGAGGCAAAAGCAGGAGGATCGATGTTTAAGACCAGCTTAGGTATCTTAGCAAGATCCCTTCTCAAAACAAAAACAAAAACCTTAGGGGGCTGGGATGGAATTCAGTGGCAGAGTGTTCCTGAGTTCAATCTACCAGCACCACCCCCCCTCACAAAAAAGTTTTTGAGCTGGGCGCAGTGACGCGCACCTATAATCCCAGGACTTGGGAGACTGAGGCTGGAGGATGCCATTAAGGCTAGCACGTGGTAACCTAGGCCCTGCTTCAGAATGAGAGACAAAAGGCTGGGGTGGAGCTCAGAGTGGAGGCCCCTAGATTTGGAGGAGGTGGATGAGCTGCTGTGGCTGCAGCGGGCTCAGGTGGAGGCCAGCCCAGAGCGCAGGGAGCACCTTTGCTTGTGAAGGGTCTTCGCTGCCTTCCCGCTGAGCCGCCCAGGGCTGCTGCAAAGGGTCTTAGAGGTGTGACCGGCGTTGGCAGGGAGGGGCTGACCGCAGCTCTTCTCCCTCCCCGCAGACGGGCGGCCTCTCTACGTGCTCAGGCTGGGGCAGATGGACACCAAAGGCCTGGTGCGAGCCCTCGGGGAGGAAGCCCTGCTGCGATACGTAAGTGGCCCGCCGCCCTGCCAGCGGGAGGGGGTTACGCCGGCTTGCCTTCCCATAGCGAGGAGAGCCTGGCGTCTCATGTACACCACTTTCCCAAGAGGATGCAGGAGGTGTAGATGCTGAGCCGGGCGTGGTGGGTGCGCTTGCCATCCCAGCGTTCAGGAGGCCGAGACAGGAGAATTGCGGTTTATGGGCAGCCTCAGCTACTTAGGCCCTTTGCAACTCAGACCCTGTTTCAAAATAAAGAATTTTTAAAAATCGGGCTGAGCATATAGCTTAGAGGTAGAATGTCCCTGATGCCACCAAAAAAAAAAAAAAAAAAATGCTTTTCACAGCAGAGTCCTCAGTAGAACCAGTGCACTGGGCTGGCTTGAGGTCCTCTCGCCAGGGCTCTCCCAAGACCCCCGCAGTAGCCCTGCCCGGGTCTTTCCCCTGACACCGCCCCTGCCAGCTGCTGGCCTCTCGGCCCGGACGGTGGCAACACCTGCTGACCTCCCCTCTCCAGAGAAGGATCGACTCCTTCAGCTTAAAAACAAACAACGGAAGCTTTCAAAAGGCACCCATATGTCCTGTCACCTAAAATGCCCATGCTGGCACTTGGCTGTGTCTTCTCGAGGATCTGGGCCCGCCCCAGTGTGTGTGTTTATGGATATGCACACACATTTATATGCTCACACACCTAGAGATGGAGGGCCTCCTTCCCGGGGGAGCGCTTGGCCGCTTTGACAGCTCTGCCCGGGCCGGCAGCGGGGGCCGTGGGCTCCACAGGCCCCGCCGCCCCATTCTGCCGGCTCCCAGGGCCCGGCCTGCTGACGGCACGAGGCACGGCCGGCGCTTTGCCTCGGCCCTGGCGCTCCTTCCCGTGCGAGAGAGAAGAGCCATGTCGGTGGCATGCGCTTAGGTGTCCCCACGGGCCCGCGCCGGCCGCCCTCGCGTGTCCCTGCCCTCCTGCCGGCCGGCTGCCCCTGTCCTGGCTCACTGTCCCCCTCGCGGCCCTTCGTGCCTAGGTCCTCTCCATCAACGAGGAGGGCCTGAGACGATGCGAAGAGAATACCAAGGTCTTCGGCCGGCCCATCAGGTAGGTGGGTGGCCTTCCTCCTCCTTATTTTGGGTACCAGGTAAGTGTGTCTAGTTGGTATTGGGAGCCAGAGTCTGCTAGTTGGCCATTTTTTCTAAGGCGTTCTGAAAGGTAGAAAACAGACAAGCGTGTGATAGGGTGAGCTGAGAGGGCGGTTGCTGGCTTGCGTGTCCCTGTCCCCCTCGGCCGCGGCTGCCTCGGTCGGGTGGCGTGCCTGCCTGGTTGGTCTGCCTCGCCGTGGGGCCCAGGATGGGGTGCTTGTTCACTCTGCTGTCCCCTCCAAGCTCCATGAGTGCCTGGCCGTGCTGCTGATGAGGGCGCGCAGCTGTGGCGCTGTGCGGTGGCCCCACAGAGGTCTGTGGGCAGGGCGGAGGTGGCCCTGCAGAGGTCTGTGGGCAGGGCGGACGGCTCACTGCTTTCTGAGCTCCACCCGGCAGGGATTTTTTTTTTTTTTTTTTTTTTTTTTTTTTTTGCAGTACTGAGGACGGAACACAGGGGCATTGTACCTCCAAGCCACACACCCCCAGCCCTATTTTTTAGTCCTTTTATTTTTGAAACAGGGTCTCACTGAGTCGTAAAGGGCCTCGCTGAAGAGCTGAGGCTGTCCATGGACTGTGATCCTCTGGTCTCCACCTCCCGAATGCTGGGATTACGAGTGTGTGGCACCACGCTCAGCTAGGCAGGGAGTTTGAGGAGTCTTCCTGCTGTATCCTCAGCTCCTCAGGAAGCGCTTGCCTCAGTGAATACGGTGGCAGAGTATCAGTGCCCTCGAGCACAAGTGTGTAAGGGTCCAGCCGAGTGCCCGCAGCAGCGGGGAAGCGGCTCTGCGGGTCGGGTGCACCTGCAGGTGGCCGGGGTCTGACGGGCTGTTCCTCTGCTCAGAGACTGCAGCTGCCGCACGACACCCTGTTACAAGTAGATAGGTGTAGCCCTCATAGCACTGCAGTTTTAAAACTAGTGCATATTTGGAAGTGGCTATCAATGACTGTTTTATAACAAAGAAGGGAAAACTTAAGTTAGGACGCAGTCGGCCGAGTGCGCCGTCTGTGGAGTGACGCCTCCGCGCCGTTCCGCAGCTCGTGGACCTGCCTGGTGGACCTGGAGGGGCTGAACATGCGCCACCTGTGGAGACCCGGCGTCAAGGCCCTGCTGCGCATCATCGAGGTGGTGGAGGCCAACTACCCCGAGACGCTGGGCCGCCTCCTCATCCTCCGCGCCCCCAGGGTCTTCCCTGTGCTCTGGACACTGGTGGGTTGACATGGCCAAGCAGAACGCGGGCCGTGCACGCTCAGGCCTCTGACCTCACGTTCCTAGTCGGGGAAAAACAAAAGAAAAGTGCAGAATTTGTCAGATTTTTTTTCAGGAGAGGGGAAAAAAGCAAAACTCTTTTGAGTATCCTAATGCTGTGCAAATAGACTTTACAGAAAAAGTATATCAAACTGATTGCTAGCCAGGCACAGGAAGCTGAGATAGGGGGATCCCAGATTCCAGGGCAAAATAAAAAATGCAAAGGTCTGGGGTCTAGCTTGAAGGTGGAGTGGGCACTCCACCACCGCCCCAGCCCGCAGTCTTCCGCGTGGCGTTGGGGATTGAACACGGGGATCCTGCCTCCAGACTGCGTCTCCAGCCCCCTTTTGCTCAGCTGCCCTCCAGCCTGTGCTTCTCCCATCTCAGCCTCCAATGCTGGGATCACGGGCGTGTGCCACCCTCCTGGCTCCAGCCCCTGACCTTAGTAGCATCGTAACTTAAATCCTTGGAAGTGAGATAGCAAGGCCAGTGGTTTCACCGTCCGGTCCTTTCTGATTCCTTGCAGGTCAGTCCGTTCATCGATGACAACACCAGAAGGAAGTTCCTCATCTACGCAGGAAATGACTACCAGGGGCCCGGGGGCCTGCTGGACTACCTCGACAAGGAGATCATCCCAGATTTCCTGAGCGGGGAGTGCGTGGTACGCATCAGCCAGGACTTGCCAGGCGGGAGGGAGGCGCTGACGGGCACGGAGGAGGCTCAGAACTTTAAGTTTGGGTTTTGTTGGTTTTTTTAGTTGTCATCTTTGACCAAAGCTTGAGCTGTGAAATACTGATGAAAATTCTTTGAGAATTTAATGTTCAGTGCTGCTTACTATATTCACACTGCATTGTTGTGAATTATTTCTTTTACCTGTTTTAGAGGAGCTGGGCATTTTTTAAAAATACTATTAAAACATTGAATCAGGGCTGGCAGTACGGCTCACTGGTAGAGCGCTTGCCTAGCCCGAGGCTCGAGGCCCGGGCTCCGTCCCCAGCGCCACAAACCAAAACCAAATGGAAAATAATCAGCTCCCAAGCTCTCAAGATCTCTTCCTCGACAGTAAATAAACCAAGAGAACGTTTTATTATTATTTTTGTGGCACTGAGAATAGAACCCAGGAGCATTCTACCTCTGCGCTGCATGCCCAGCCCTATTTGTTTTGAAGCGATGTCTCCTGAGTTGCCGAGAGCCTTGCTGAGTTGCTGAGGCTGGCCAGGGATCTGTGATCCTCCTGTCTCAGCCTCCCAAGTGCTAGGAATTACAGGGGTGCTCCACCAGGATAACGTTTTTAAGCTGGAAAAATTAAAGGAACTGGTTCTCTTTTATGTAAGTTCGGGATTTTAAGAAAACGAGATGCTGGATAATCAACCGAGGGCCTTCATGTCTGGACCGTGTACTGTGATGCAGGACCCAGGGCTTAAACCTCGAGGCCTTGCAGCCCACACACAGCCAGTGTGTGTGCGCGCTAGGAAACTCGAGCCCGTGGAGCTGTCCCCGGGGCTCGGGGGCGGCCAGAGCCGGCAAGGCAGCAGGCTCCTGTGGGCGAGCTCTCTGGTCACCCTCAAACCGAGGTTCTCGAGCCTCTTGCGGTGCGCACACTCTGGGTTAGACTCATGTAGCTGATGAACTAAGTGAGCTTCCAGGGGTCTGCCCCAGTGCTTAGAGGAATTAGAACACCCGGGAGTCGTGCTCTCCATTCACCAGCTCCACTTGGAAGAATTGCAGGCATGACCTCAGTACCGTGCACAGAGCAAGTAAATTACAGGACCCGGACTGACCAAGTGCCCGTGGCGTTAGGCCGTGGCGCCGGCCAGTAGAGACAGACCTGTAAACTGCCGAGTCCACAAGCTAGTGATCTGCGCGGTGAGTGTGGCTGGAGCTGAGCCGCAGCGGAGGCAGACCGGCTCCTCACCGGGTCCGGCTGCCTCTGCCCTCGCGCCGACACACTGATGTCTCAGCAGGCGAGCGCTTTCCACTGGCCGCCCCCTGAGACCGCCAGCCTCCTGAGCAGCTGCCCGGGCTGGGGGCTGGGGGCTGCGAGGAGCCGCAGGGCTGCCCCGTGGCTCGTGGCTCGAGGGCCTCCAGGGCTCCTCGGCCGGTTCCTCACATGGCGCGATTGCTGAGACAGTGGTCCGTTCATGCTCTGCCGGAGCTGAAGGCCAAAGTATTTCCTGTGTATTGCCTCCCAACACAGAGCACTTGGGTTTATGAACTTCAGCATTAAGTCACTGTATCAAGGTCAGAAAATCTATATTTATAAGTTCTAATTCAACTTAGCCTACTTCAAGCATTTTCAAAAAATGTGGTCCATGGATTGTGTGTGGTGGAGCCTGCTTGTAGTCCCAGCATTTGGGATTACACTGAGACAGGAGGATCCCAGGTTCGCTGCCAGCCTCAGCTACTTAGGCCTCTGCAACTCAGTGAGACCCTGTTTCAAAATAAAGAATAAAAGCTAGGGCTGGGGGCGTAGCTCCGAGATAGAATGCCCCTGGGTTCCACCCTCATTATTGCAAAAAAAAAAAAAAAAAGTGTTCCGGTCCTCTGTCTGGCTGAGGTCACACGCTAATCACTTGACCCAGCTGTACAGGAGGCCGTATTTACTCATAACAGTTGATTGTGATTTCCTTTTGTATTATTATTATTTTTAGTGGTGGAGATGGAACCCAGGGCTTTGTACATACTAGGCAAATGTTATACCACCAAGTTAAATTCCCAGCCCTGATTATGATTTTATATAAAAATAATGCTTAGCCAGGTGTGGTGGCGCACGCTTGTAATCCCCGTGCTTGGGAGGCTGAGACAGGAGGATCACATGGGTTTGAAGCCAGCCTCAGCTACTTAGTGAGGCTCTCAGCAACTTAGTGAGACCCTGTGTCCAAATAAAATATAAAATAGGTCTGGGAGTATAGCTTGGTGGTAGAAAGCCTCTGGGTTCCACCCCCAGTACCACACACACACAAAAAAAATCTTAATAACTATTGGAAATAAAATTCTTTATTTTTTTTTGTGATACTGAGGATTGAACCCAGGGGCATTCTCTACCTCCAAGCTACACCTCCAGCCCAATTTTTTATTCTTTATTTTGAAACAGGGTCTCACTAAGTTGCAGAGGGCCTCACTAAGCAGCCATGATCCTTCTGTCTCAGCCCCCCGAGTACTAGGATGACAAGCGTGCGCCACCATGCCCAGCTCTAAAACTCTTTTCTTAACATGATGTTTTTCTTTACAATGAGTAAAAATTATTTTAGTTCTTACATAAGCCAGCTTTGGTCATTGAGTCTAATGCATTGTATTAGCGTGAATTCAATGATAAGCCTGCTTCAACTTGTTCTCATTTATTCAAACTGAACCCCATGTGGTTAAGTAGCTTTTTAAAAAGTATTTTGCTAAGTGGTACAGAATATTTTAGGCCCTTGCCAGTGGTTTGCGTTTCTAAGCCACTTGGCGAGTTGGAGTGCCTGGGCCGCAGCGCTGGCTGGCGCTGTGTGGAGGGTGCCTGTTGGCACAGCGTTCACGGCTGTGTTTACACTTTTAGTGTGAGGTGCCGGAGGGCGGACTGGTCCCCAAATCTCTGTACAGAACAGCGGAGGAGCTGGAGAATGAAGACCTAAAGCTCTGGACCGAGACCATCTACCAGTCTGCAAGCGTGTTCAAAGGAGCCCCACACGAGGTACCCGCCCCGCAGACGGTGTCCCTCAGCCCCGCTGGCCGCCCCGCAGGTTCCCTTAGGCAGCGGCTCGCTTTTCTGGTCTTTGTCTTTAGGTTTCGTTAACACTTGGCATTGAGTCTCTGTAAATGTCAACACTGAAGCACAGGCCTCTTCTAGATAGAAAGTCACCGTGTGACCGAGTGCCATGAGTGTCTCCTCTCCCGGCCTCGGCCTCGGCCTGCCGGGAGACCCTCGGCAGAGGCAGAGAGCGTGCCTCCCCGGCAAGGATGTCCATGCCTCCCGGGGTCACGCGGTGCTGACAGCGAGCTCTGCTTGCTCTTTTACTAGGTCTTGGTTGCTGAAGGTTCACGCCTGTTTGCCCCCCTGCTGTCACCCTGGGGCGCAGAGGCGCCCATCTGGCACCACCCGGTGCCTGTCCTCATGGCGCACGGCTGGCAGCTGCTGGCCCCTCTGCTCCAGGGTGCTGTGGCCGTCAGAGGTCCTGGCATGGACGCAGTGCTTTTTCCTGAGCAGGAGCGTGGTCCAGTGTGGCCAGGAGCCGACCCGGGTGCCTCCCGCCACATTCCACCCAGCTCTGGCCATCCTGGGCTGGGAACTGTATTGGTGCAGGAGGAAGTCCGGTCTCAGGCGGGCACTTGGCACCCAGTGCCGCCCCCTCAGGCCACGCTCGCCTCTTCCCGCTGGTGCCTGTGGCGCCCTGGCTACACCCCCCCCCCCGGCCCCGGCCCCTTCCTGCTGTGTCGCTAGCTGCCTTCCTCCCAGGGCTGGTTGGTCTGGGAGGACCCTGTCTTGGAACACTGCCTGGAGGGGGTGCCAGGACATCTTTGGACTGTATGTGCCGGTCACCAAAGGCGCAGAGTCCCATGCGTGCAGAATGTGCTGCAGACACTGTTGATTGAAAGCGCAGAGATGGATGGTTGAGCGGCGCGGCGTGAGGAGCACCACCGGCTGGGACGCCAGGGCTCCTGTCGCGGCACGCGCGGGGCCTCCTGCGTCAGGGTGGTTACGCATGGATCCGGCTTCTTTTTGCAGATTCTCATTCAGATCGTGGATGCCTCTTCAGTGATCACGTGGGATTTTGATGTGTGCAAAGGGGACATTGTTTTTAACATCTATCACTCCAAGAGGTCACCTCAGCCACCCAAGAAGGACTCCCTGGGGGCCCACAGCATCACCTCTCCGGGCGGCAACAACGTGCAGCTCATTGACAGGGTCTGGCAGCTGGGCCGGGACTACAGCATGGTGGAGTCGCCGCTGATTTGCAAAGAAGGGGAGAGCGTGCAGGTGAGCCTGGCTGCACAGCTCATGCCCTGGCCCTGCGGCTGCTCGACGCGAGGGCACGGGCTGCCTGCTTACACTCAGGGCCGTGGAGGCGGTGAAGGCACACGGCCCTGCAGGGGTGTGGACCGTGCCGGGCCCCACTCGAGCAGGGCACCCCCCAGCAGTGTCCACACAGGGGCAACCGTGACAGGAAGGGACGGCGCACAGCCAGGCGGGCTCCACACGCTGCCGCTGCCCTCTGAGGAGGATCGCTGTAGCAGAAGCCAGAGAGCTGGGGCTGCCCACTCGCCCCCAGCCAGCGCACAGTTAGGCGGAAAGGGCGCTCATCCGTGCGGGCGGCCATTGTGCTTCTCCCCGCTTCTCTGGCCTCAGTGGAGAGGCACAGCAGCTTTCCAGATTAAGTCTGTCAGGGAGGTGGTCTTGGATGCAGAATGAAAGGCAATGTTTTTATCTCGTTTTAAAATATTGACTAGCCGGGTGTGGTGGTGCATTCTTGTAATCCCCAGTACTCGAGAGACTGAGGAGGATCTGAGGAGGATCGCAAGTTCAAGGCCAGCCTCAGCAGCTTAGTGAGATCCTGTTTCAAAATAAAAAAATTAAGCCGAATTTGGTGGCACATGCATATAATCCCAGTACTTGAGATGCTGATACAGGAAGATTGCAACTTGGTGAGATGCTGTTTCCAAATAAAACATTAAGTAGGGCTAAGGGTGTCACTCAGAGGTAGAATGCCCTTGGGTTCAATTCCTAGTACCTAAAAAAGTAAATACAAAATTTAAACAAGTAAATAAATAAAACAGGACTGGGAATGTAGCTCAAAGGTAGAATGACTCTGGGTTTTATTCTCAGTACCACAATAAATAATTATAAAATAGTTAACATTTTTGCCAGGCCCTGTAATCCCCGCACTTGGGAGGCTGAGACAGGAAGATCGCACGGGTTCGAAGCCAGCCTCAGCTACTGAGTGAGGCTCTCAGCAACCTAGTGAGACCCTGTTTCCAAATAAAATCTAAAATAGGTCTGGGAGTATAGCCCGGAGGTACAAGGCCCCTGGGTTCCACCCCCAGTACCACCAAAAAAAAAAAAAATTTTGTGAACATTTTTAAGCTGTGTGTGCCACCACCAGCCTTAGTTCCAGAATTAACAGAGAAGCTTGTCACACAGATTGGCCTTCAACTTTAGACCGATGTCATTTTGCCCCAGAGTGCAGAGAAGGTGTTTCCCGCAGGCAGGTGGCCTTTCCTGTCCCTTCCAGCGAAGCAGAGGGCTCCCGCCCCACCTGCTTCCTCAGGAGGGAGAGGCTTCCCGAGCCCTGTGCTGTGTGGGGCCAGGCCGCAGGTGTGTGGCCTGTGTCCCTGAGCTCCCGACAAGGCAGCAGTGCCAGGGCCTCCGTGGGGGCGCAGGCCTGGCAGCAGCCCTGAGCTCCGGCCTTCGCAGGGCTCCCACGTGACCAGGTGGCCAGGCTTCTACATCCTGCAGTGGAAGTTCCACAGCATGCCGGCGTGCGCGGCCACCAACCTGCCCCGCGTGGACGATGTGCTGGCCTCGCTGCAGGTGTCTTCCCACAAGTGCAAAGTGATGTACTACACCGAGGTGATCGGCTCTGAGGACTTCAGGTAGGCCCGTGGGCCTCGGGGCTGCTCCCGGTGGCTCTGGGCAGTGGTCACCAGTGGGGCCTGCCGACCGCCCCGAGTTTGCCGGGGAGGCCGGGCGGGGAGTCCATGGCGGTGGGTCCTCACCGTCCCGCACCTTCGCAGGGGCTCCATGACCAGCCTGGAGTCCAGCCACAGCGGGTTCTCACAGCTGAGCGCTGCCACCACCTCCTCCAGCCAGTCGCACTCCAGCTCCATGGTTTCCAGGTAGTGCCACGAAGCTGCACCTCGTGTGTGGAGGGACACCGCCAGCCGCGGCCACGCCGTGTCCTCTCGTCCTCTAGGTAGCAGATAGCACGCCCGATGGCGGACGTAGTCACTTGGTCCCAAACTATCTGGACAGGTAGTTTTAGCTCTAACCCTGATTTTAACTAAATAGCCATAGATTTTGTATACAGCGTGCACAAAATCAGACCCGAGCAAAAGGGCTCTCTCGAAAGAAAAGTAGTCTGTATACCAGCTAAGAGACTGACTTTGTCTCAAACGTTGATGCAAAAAAAAATGTTTCCAACAAACTCCACCTTGTCCACTAGCGAATGACCACCTCCTCATGCCGAGCGGAAGCCACGCCCTCCCCAGGCTGCACCGCGGCCCTTGGCCTAATCAAGATGGTCGGTGGATTCGGTGGCCACCCTCGAGGTCCCTCCCCTCTGAGGACCCAGCCCAGGGCCACCCAGGGCTGGAGCTCTGGTGGGGAGCTCCAGAGTGGGCCGAGGCTCAGGAGGGCCCTGGGCTCCCCAGGACTCCAGGAAACGCCACCATCATTAAACGTTCCTTTCTCTTTCCTCCTCCTCAGACCTTTTGATGTTTTTCAGAGCAGGCTCTTCTGCCCGTGAACCCGGGAGGGGCTGTCCCTTTCCTCCCGCCACTCTCCCTGCCCTGAGCAGGCCCCTGCCCACTCCAGAGGGAGCTGGGTGCGGTGGGCGCCGGGGGCAGGCGGTCCTGCAGGAGGTGTGAGTGTGTGCAGGTGGCCATGTGCATGTGTCGTGGGGCTGGGGCTGCGCGGCTAGAAACTGAGCTCGAGGAGCGCACGAATCCACCGGAGCGAGCCGTGCGAGCTTCTGCCGTTCGCGCTTCTTCTTGACCCACTCGTGAAGCCGGCTGTTTTCTAGCGGCCCTCATTCTCATTCCCAGCGCTTAATGGGAAAAGCAGATGGACGTGCAGCCGTGTTTGGGGCGTGGCGGGGCCTGTAAAGAGCGGGCCAAGCCCACACGCGTCGCGGGCACCCAGGTCCTGGACTGAGACGTCCGCAGGTGGCTCTGGAGGCGCCCATGCCCCCGTGCCGGGGAGCACGGGGAGCGGAGCAGCCCTTCCCGGTCAGCGGCCCCGGCCCGGCCCACCGCTCCTGCTGGGGCTTGTCTCCAGGAAGCCCGCCAGCCCCAGGCCCGCCAGCCAGCCCTGCATCTGGGTTCTGAGGACCTGAAGATGGGCCCTTCTCTCTCTCTCCCTCTCTCCCTCCCCTCCCCTTCGTCCTCCCTCTCTCTCTGTGTCTCAGATGGCGATTTTGCTGACAGCTGCCAAGAAAATTCTCCATTCAACTGTCCACACGTGCCCAGAGATGTTTATAGAACTATTTGAATTGCAGCCATGTCCCCTCCCAGGCTGAAGAGCTGTCCTTTCTAAGCTGGTTCAGAAGTGGCACTGTTCTGTCCCAAAGAGCTGAATGCAGCTTTAAGAGCTCGGCCGCGCGCGGCGTGGGGTCTGGTGTGTGGTGCGTGTCTCCTTCAGGGCCCTGCTCTTTGAGTCTTTGAAGATGCTGCTGGCATGTCCCCTTTTAGGACTGACGAATCTTTGGTTTTCCCTCCTCTGACTAGTGTCTTAATTCACTTTTCTTCCTAAATTCATTATCTGCATATCAAATTCTCTACATGTTTTGTAAACATATTACCTCACTCTTGGTAATACAATACTGATAGTCTTTAAAAGATTTTTTTATTGTTACCAATAATAAATGTGAACTGTTTAAAAAAGTGTCCTTTCTTATTGTGAAAGTGTCTCTCCCTCGCATTTGAAATTCCTAGGCGTCAGCCGGGCCCGCACTTGTCATCCCAGCATTCGGGAGGCCGAGACAGGAGGATCGCGGTTCACGGACAGCCTCAGCTACTTAGTGAGGCCCTCTGCAACTCAGTGAGACCCGGTTTCACAATAAAGAATAAAAAACGGCTGGAGGTGTAGCTCAGAGGTACAGTGCCCCGGGTTCCGTCCCCAGTGCAACGAACGAAAAAGAAAAAGAAAAAAATTCCTAGGAGTCTAGAGATGGAGGAAGAAGAGGCCCTCCAGTTGTCAGAGCAGGGCAGGCGTTCGCATGTTGTCAGGAAACAAACCACCGGAGTCAGTTTGGCTTGAAAAGGGCTTTAGAAAGAAAGCCGGGACCCTAGGAAGGCCAGAGGGGCACTCCTTCCCAAAGCATCTGGCTTGCCAGACTTCCAACCCGAGCCGGGCATGGCAGCCCACGCTCGTAATCCTGGACTTGGGAGGCTGAGACTGGATAATCGCAGGTTCAAGGTCAGCCTCAGCAATTTAGCGAGGCTCTCAGCAACCTAGTGAGACCCTGTTTCTAAATAAGAAATGAAATTGGTCTGGCCATGTAGTTTGGATGTGAATGCCTCTGGGTTCAATTCCCAGTACCCCCCACACACACACACACAACCCGTAAAACCTGTGGACTTGTGGACTTGGTACAGGGAATTGAACCCAGAGGCATTCGAACCCTGATCTATACTCCCAACCCTTTTTATTTTTATTTTTTAATTTTTGGTGGTACTGGGGTTCCTGGAAACCCTTCTACCTCTGGGCTACACTCCCAGACTTATTTTTTTTTTGGAAACAGGGTCTCTTAAGCCAGCACGGCTGGCTTTGAACCTGTGCAATCCTCCTGTCTTTGCCTCCCAAGCGCGGGGATTACAAGCATGCGCCACCACGCCTGGCCTCTTTTTTATTTTTTTATTTTTGTCTTGAAACAGGGTTTAAGTTCCTGAGGCTGTCCTGTCTCAGCCTCCCAGGTACTGGGATTACAGGTGAGCACCACTACATCTGGCTTTGAAGTGTACACTTTAAAATGGTAAAGGTAAGCCGGGCATGGCGACGCGCACTTGCAATCCCAGTACTTGGGAGGCTGAGGTAGGAGGATCACAGGTTCTTGACCAGCCTCAGCTACTTAGTAAGGCCTTCTGCAACTCAGACCCTGCTTCAAAATAAAAAATAAAATTGAGCTGGTGGTGTAGCTTGGAGGTAGGATGCCCCTGGGTTCAACACCCAGTACCACAAATATAAAATAAATAGGAAAAGTTTGATATATGTATTTTATCACATTAATAAAGACATCTAGCAGCGTGTGGTGGCACACACCTGTAATCCCAGGACTTAAGAGGCTACGACGGGAATCTCGAGTCTGAGGCCAGCCTCAGCAACTTAGGCCCTGTTTTGAAATATAAAGGCCGGCAGCGTAGTTCAGAGGTAGAAGGGCCCTGGATTCAATTTCTAGTACCACACCTCCAAAAATTCTATGGACGTCACTTACAACAGAGCTAGGTTTAGGCAAGTTAGCCCCAGACCACAGACAGGTGTAGTGGAGACAGCTCCTGCGGCCCCCAGGCCTGCCGCGGTCTCCGGTGGGGAGGAGGCAGAGGCAGAGGCCGGACGCCCCGGGTCCTGAGGGGAGGCTGGAGCTGTGAGCCCAGCGCAGCAGGAGGGGCCCCTGGAGCTGCCCCCCCCCCCTGGCCTGGCAGCCCCTCTGCTTCATGCCTGCCCTGCCTCAGGAGGGCTGTGGGGAGAGGCTGGCTGGAGGCTGCAGGGTCTACCCAGGGCACCCAGGGCAGGCAGGCCTCCCCGTGGCATCTTTGCGGTTGCCTAACACCAGATCCTCAGCAGCTCTGACTGGCAGCCTCTAAGCCTGGCGGCCCCGGGTAGAATTCTGTGAAGGGGCCAAAGGGTGAGTTCATTTCTCGTGTGTAGACTCCAGGTCCAGTGCTCCCGGGGAACCCAGGTTGATCTTGGAGCTGCAGGGTGAGCGCTGGGGTCAGGCTGCTGGGCGCCCTTCCTGAAGGCCTTCAACGTGCCCTGTGCCTCTGCAGCAGGGACCGGGAAGCTCTCCCGCCAGGCCTGTGGGCCAGGGCCTCTTCACCCCGCCATGCCTCCCAGACCTCTCTGCACCCCATGGTGTTGAGACCAGTTTGTCAGAGCAGGACCAAAGCTGCCTGGGGAGAGCACAGCCCCGGGGTCCACCCTGTCCAGCCCGGCGCCCCTGGCCCGCTCACCCGCTGGCTCCTTGGAGCCTCTCTTTGGCCACGCACTGAGGTCAGCCCTGCCTCATCCCCGGTTCCAGCCCAGTTACACATGAGGGGAAACGGAGGCCCTGAGGGACTGGGTAATATGCCCACCGTCTCCATTCACAAATGGGAGCAGGTCCGGTCCAGACCCAACCCCTGCTCTGCCGACCACGGTTTTATATCCCCTCTCCCCACCCAAGCAGAGGGGACAGTCCCCAAAGCCAGCCTCATATCAAAGCCAGCCAGCTGGCCTGGGGGCATGTGGCTGGGAGGCCAGCTCCATCCCAGCCCTTCTCAGAGCCTCACGAGAGGAGGGGGCCGGGCACCAGCAAGATACAACCTCTTGTCTCCTTGTTCTTAGCGGGTCTGGGGGCTCAGCACAGTCCTGGTACTTGGGAGGATCGCAGACTTGAGGCCAACCTCTGCAACGTAGGAAGACTTTGTTTCAAAACAAAAAGACCTAGGGAGCCGAGCATAATGGCGCACGCTTGTAATCTCAGTACTTGGGAGGCTGGGACAGGAGGATCCAGTTTCACGGCCAGCCTCAGCTACTTAGACCCTCCGCAAATTACTTAGGCCCTGTTTCAAAATAAAGAATTAAAAAAAATCAGGTTGGGGGTATAGCTTGGAGGTAGAATGCCCCTGGTTCCATTCCTAGATACACACACACACACACACACACACACACACACACAGACCTAGGGGTGTAGTTCAGGGGTAGAATGCCCCTGGGTTTCATCCCCAATACCAAAACCAAAACAAAAGCCCTTGCCCCCAAACACCCCCAACTCTATTTTTTATAATTTATTTTGAAACAGGGTCTCACTGAGTTCCAAAGGGCCTCACTAAGCAGCCGAGCTGTCTGCGAACCGCGATCCTCCTGTCTCAGCCTCCTGAATCTTAGGGTGGCCAGCGTGCGCACCAGGCCCAGCGGTGCTGGGGGCAGCGACAGCTGTGGAAACCCCACCCTGCAGGAGCAGGAGAGCAGGGGACACTGGCTTCACTCCTGTGGCTGCCTCCGCTTGTCCCCAGCTGTCAGTGTCCAGCCTCAGTCCGAGCTTTTCTCCCCTCCTGGAGACTCTGACCAACCCTGCTCTGTCGCCAGAACAGGCAGCGGCAGAGGCCCTGGGCGGCGCTGGGAGAAGGCGCCTGCCTCCCTGCGCTGGGCCGTCTGGTGCAGCAGGTGTTACCGTGCTGGGCCTCCGGGCACCTGGCCCTGTGAGATCCTGGGGCAGGGCTGCTGGGATTGTGGTGTGATCTCCTTCCGCCAGCTGCAGCAGAGACGGAGGGCGCCCAGCTAGGAGACCTGCGCCACGGTGTGAGCAAGCAAGCGGCGCCGGGCACCGGAGGCGAGGGGCGGCCCAGGCTCGAGGCGCTCCATGGGGACAGGCACTGGGCAGTCGGGCAGAGAGAGATGGCCGCGGGGGCAGGATTTGGGTTCGCAGCCAGCGGCAGCTTGGTGTGGGGATCTCGGGAGCCACTAACGTTTACAGGAGTCGGGACGAAGACAGATCAGGCTGCCCAGGCCTGGGCAAGGCCGGTGGGCTGGGGTAGGGAGCAGGGGCCGGCGAGTACTGGGGCCGACTTGCTGTCAGGGCTGCGGCACCATCCACGGCTGGGGCTGCCATGTCTGAGCCGGTGAAACCACTGCTTGACCACTACAGGGGGTCCTGCAGGGGCCAGATTCCTGCTAAAGGACACGGGAGCACGTGGCCACTGTGATCCAGTGCTCAGCCCTGGGGCCTCGGAGACCCCTGAGGTGGCGGTGGCGGCAGCAGCAGCAGCAGCAGCAGCAGCAGCACCAGCAGCAGCCTTCTTGTCTGTGACCTTTTCAGGAAACTTCCCAGGGCCGGGAGAGTGAAGGTACCCGTTGCTGACAGGCTGGGTTTTGCTGGGGACCTGGTATAAGCGCGCTGCTCTCTGCTGCCCCCTGCTGGGGAATGAGTGGGAGGCTCTGGGGTTTTGGAAGCGAACCGAGAAACTGAATTCTGCAAGATAGAACAAAGACCAGGCACTTACTGTAATTTGGATTTAGGCATCTGTTGATATTTTCCATTACTCTGGAACTCAATTTTGGGACCGCAGGACCTAGCTAAATAATGCTGGCGGGGGAGATGTGCGGCATAGCAACGTGTTCAGAGGTGCTGGTGAGTGGGGCGTGGTGGTGCACGCCTGTGATCCCGGTACGTGGGAGGCTGAGACAGAACTTAGACCCCGTTTCAAAGCAGAAAGTAAAAAGGGCTGGGGATGGAGCTTATAGGTAGAGTGCCTCTGGGTTCAGTCCCAGTACAAAAAAAGGGGGGGGGGTGATACAAACTGTACAGTCAGCACAGACCCAGGTTTTTGGATTTTTAAATTATTTTTGGTGGTACTGGGGGTGGAACCCAGAGGCTTTCTACCTCCGGGCTATGCTCCCAGACCTTTTTTATATTTTATTTGGAAACAGGGTCTCACCAAGTAGCTGAGGCTGGCTTTGAACCCGTGCGATCCTCAGACCCAGGATTTTGAACGTATCCTCTGCACGCTTGGTTGACTTGTGAATATAAAGGGCTGACTGCATAGATTTTCGAAGTCCAGGTTTGGACGGCGCCTCTGCCGCTAGACAAGCCCACGAGCAGATTCCAGGCTGAGCCTGTGGACTGGGAGCACAGATCCCGGTGCAGGGACAGAGCCTCCCCTTTCTTATCTCCCCCCCCCCCCCCCCAGTAATGGGCATGGAACCCAGGGGCATTCTACCTCTGAGCAACACCCCCAGCCCTATTTTTTATTCTTTATTTTGAGACAGGTCTCACTGAGTTGCAGAGGGCCTAAGTAGCTGGGGCTGGCTTCGAACTGCGATCCTCCTGTCTTAGCCCCCGAATGCTGGGGTGACAAGCGTGCGCCCCCAGGCCCGGCTTCCCCTTTCTCATCTTAAGTAACTCTTCCTCCCTCCCTCTTTATAATTATTTTTTATCCTAGGAAAGTCGTGGGTCCTAGTGAACATTTCAGACAGAACGGCAGGGGGTAGAGCAGAAACAAGCTTTCCCTCCTCCCGGCCCCCTGTGACTCCCCCCGTGTGCGCCCCGCTCCCCGGAGCCGCCGTGAGCATCCCCGCAGGACGAGCAGGATGCCCTGCGCATGCGCGCTGGCCGCCCCGCGCCTGTCCACCTTGGCTCAGGCTGCTCGTGGCCGCTATTTTTTATTTTTTGTGGTACTGAGGATTGCACTCAGGGGCATTCTACCTCTGAGCTACACCCCTAGCCCTATTTTATTTTTATTCTGAAGCAGGGTCTCGCTAGCTGAGAGTCTCACTACGTGCTGAGGCTGTCCTCGAACCTGCAATCCTCCTGTCTCAGCCTCCCAAGTACTGGGATTGCAAACCATGCCGCAGCACGCCCGGCTCATAGTTTTAGTTTTTTACATTTAAGTCTGATGCACCGGATGTTGGATTTTGCATAAAAAGCGAGGACTCTAACAAGTCCTAAATGATTCTCTGAATTTGGTGACTGTGTGACGAAGCTTGTTTTCGCTCTTTGAAGCTCCTGGAGAAATCCTCCAGGGGCTGCTGCTGGGCCTGGGGTAGAAAGGCTGTGGAGGGGGAGGGGCTGGCGCAGGGCCAGGCAGGGCCAGGCCCAGCCGGGCAGCCGCCTGGGGCCAGGTAAATGGTTGTTAGGAGTGTCGGTGCTGCTGCCAGGGGCCTCCGGTGTCCGCCGCGACACCTTGCGTGACCCCAGTGGGCGGTGGCCTCTGACCCGGGCAGCAGAGTGCCCTGCTGGACACGGCGGGGTCCTCTCCAAGGTGCCCACCTGCGGCCGCATCCCTGTGCCAGAGTTCAGTCAGCCGAGACAAGCCGCCAAGAACCAAGGGGCCGTCTTCCGAAACGAGGGATTTACTTTCATTGCCTCATTTTTAAACACGTCAGCGTGCTTCCCAAGAACCGTGTGGTTTGGAAAATCACAAGAGAAAGCCGAAGAGAAATGCCAGCTGGGGAAAAGTGGGGACGCTTTGCCCGAGCTGTCTTCCGGAACACCGGCTTGACTCACTGAGCTCGTGTGCCGGCCCCGGCTGTCTCTGGGCCTCATTCCTTGTGCAGGGTCCAGTCTCCATTGTGGGTTTGAAAGAGGCAATCAGGTTTTTATTAAAAAGAAAATAAGTCGGACGGGGTGCTACACGACCGTAATTCCGATACTTGGGAGGCTGAGACAGGAGGATTGCTGGTTCAAAGATAGCCTCAGCAATTTACCGAGCCCCTCAGCAAATTAATGAGATTCCTGGTTCTAAATTTAAAAAATTTAAAAAGGCTTGGAGCATAGCTTGGAGGTAGAATGCCCCTGAGATCAATCCCCAGTTCAAGAAAGAAGAAAGAAAGAAAGAAAGAAAGAAAGAAAGAAAGAAAGAAAGAAAGAAAGAAAGAAAGAAAAGCCGGGCGTGGTGGCGCACGCTTGTAATTCCCGCGCTTGGGAGGCTGAGACAGGAGGATCGCACAGGTTCGAAGCCAGCCTCAGCTACTTAGTGAGGCTCTCAGCAACTTAGTGAGACCCTGTTTCCAAATAAAATAGAAAAAAGGTCTGGGAGTATAGCCTGGAGGAAGAAAGCCCCTGGGTTCCATCCCAATACCACAAAGAAAGAAAGAAAGAAAGAAAGAAAGAGAAGAATATTGTCTCTCTGTCTCCAAATATGTAGTTAGTACCCCCCAGCTGAAAGGAGTGCACACAGGAGCTGCCACCTCTGGGGTGGCTGAGCGCCCCCCTGTGCTCCCCGCTGCGTGCTCCGGGCCCAGGGTCCCCCACAGCAGGAAGGTGCTGAAGGAATCCCGCTGGAGCTGGAGCGCTCCTGCACTGCCCGCCGGCCGCCGTGGGTGTGGCGGCCAGCCTCCACGACCGCACCTGGCCTTGCTGTGGTCCTGGCTCTGCCCTGTCCTGCCAGCCAGGCCTCCATCCCGTCCACTCAGCACGGCCGGGCGTCCTGCACTCCGAGTTTCTCCGCCTCGTGCTGGAGGCATATCCTGCGATGTCTACCAGCTCCCCCGCCTCTGCCCACTAGACACCAGCCCAGGTGACGACCGCGGATCACTCCGGACATTGCTCAGTATCCTTCGGGGGCAGGGGGACAAAATGCCCCCCCCCCCCGTAGAGAATCACTGGTTTCACCCATTACCCTTAGGGCTGGGAGGAAGAGCCTGAGGCCCAGAGAGGTCAGGACATTTGCCCAGAGTAACACACTGTGGGCGCAGGCACTGGGGCTGGGGCTGGACCCACACCCGTGTTTTGTCCTTTGTGCAGCAAAAAAAAAAAAAAAATGCATGTAATTTTTTTATCCTTTGGGGATTGAATCGAGGGGCCTTTTGCCTCCTAGCTACACCCCAGCCCTTTTATTTTAATTTTTTTGAGGCAGGGCCTTGCTAGGTTGCTGAGGGCCCCACTGTTTCTGAGACTGACGGCCAACCTGCCGCCCTCCTGTCTCAGGAGGGATCTCGGGTCAGCACCGCTGCACCCCAGCATCGTTTTAAAACGCGTCTTGGGAAAAGGCTGCTGCAAAGAATTCTCTGGTGATGCCAGATCGCTGGCGCGCTCACTCCCTGGTGTTGTTTAATAAGCAAAGCGACACCCAGCGGAGAGTTTTCTTAAAGTCTAAACACATTTCTTTAGAAGTTCTGGAGAAAGTGTGTGTGAGTGTGTGTGTGTGTGTCTGTGTCTGTCTGTGTGTCTGTGTGTGTGTCTGTGTGTGTCTCTGTGTGTCTCTGTGTGTCTGTGTCTGTGTCAGTGTGTCTGTCTGTGTGTCTGTGTGTGTGTCTGTGTGTGTCTCTGTGTGTCTCTGTGTGTCTGTGTCTGTGTCAGTGTGTCTGTCTGTGTGTCTGTGTGTGTGTCTGTGTGTGTCTCTCTCTGTGTGTGTCTGTGTGTGTGTGTCTGTGTGTGTCTGTGTGTCTGTGTGTGTCTGTGTCTGTGTCAGTGTGTCTGTGTGTGTGTCTGTGTGTCTCTGTGTGTCTGTGTGTGTCTATGTGTCTGTGTGTGTCTGTGTGTCTCTGTGTGTGTCTGTGTGTGTCTGTCTATGTGTCTGTGTGTGTCTGTGTGTGTCTGTGTGTGTCTCTGTGTGTGTCTGTGTGTCTGTCTATGTGTCTGTGTGTGTCTGTGTGTGTCTGTGTGTGTCTCTCTCTGTCTGTGTGTGTCTGTCTATGTGTCTGTGTGTGTCTGTCTGTGTGTGTCTGTGTCTGTGTGTGTGTGTGTGTGTGTCTGTGTGTGTGTGTGTGTCTGTGTGTGTGTGTCTCTGTGTGTGTGTGTGTGTGTGTGTGTGTGTGTGTGTCGGGGGATCAGAAATAACCTGAAGGATTGAGTTTGTCTCTGCCAGGCAGGGAGATGGATTTGCTCATGCGTTTGATTTTATAATTCTACACTGCTCAGCTTTGGCCCACGGTATGCAAATCAGAGGGAAATTTGATGCAAATGAGCAGCCCGTTGCTTCTGTTCTCCCCCTCCTCCTCCTGCCTCCCTCGGGCATCTGATGGAGCCAGGTGGGCTCTTGTCTCCCCAGCTACTCCCAGGGCCTTTGAGGCGGGGCCCAGCCCTGCCCCTGAGTACTGCCAGTTGGGCGGACCCTTGTTGGGAGTCACTCAGAGCAATGGAGCGCCCGTCCTCTGCCCGCCTTAGCCGGCTGCGTGACCCTGGGGACGCTCATGCGCCCAGTGCTCCCACACGGGGCAGGGGGCAGAGTCGGATGAGGATTGGCTGCCCTGGTGCTGAAGTCGGCCATGATGATCCAGGGCTGGCCTGGCCTTCCCATCACACGCTCAGGGCTCAGGTGCTCCCAGAGATGATTACAACCAGCCGGGTCTTCCAGCTTAGCCGTGGCTGGGAGCCCAGAGTCACTGCAGCCCAGAGTCTGTGCAGCCCGGCTGCCGCTGCCCGGCTGCCACAGCACACCTGCGGGGACCTGCCAAACACGGAGGGGCAGGCAGTGAGCCCGGGCCACGCACACCTGTGGCCCAGTACTTGGGAGGCTGACGCAGAAGGATCTCAGGGTTGAGGACAGCCTCAGCAACTTAGATGCTTTAAAAGAAAAAAAACAAGAAAACGGGCTGGGGATGTAGCTTGGAGGTAGAATGCCACTGGGTTCAATCCCCAGTACCAAAAAGAAAGAAAGAAAAGATGGAGGAGAAGGAGGAGGAGGAGGGGGAGGAGGGGGAGGAGGTGGTGAGGTGCTCAGCCACTCTAGTTGTCCCAGACATAGCTGGCCCACTGGCCTGAGGCTGGGCCTGGTGGCTTTGTGTCCTGGATAGGTGGTGGGACAGGAAAGTGGCCCGAGGCCCGCGGCGGCGTGCACCTGGCTTTTCAGGGCCTGGCCAGCCCTGCCCATCTGCCCCTGCATCCAGGAGCCCACCTGCGGAGATTGGGGCTCCAGGGTGGCATCTCCCCTCCCTCCTCTCTTCCCCCGGCCCGAAGCACACCCCACGCCCTCCTTTGCGCAAACCTTGCAGGGCAGCGGCTGCTGCTGGAGACCGTGGGTCTGGGACACGTGTTTGGTGGCCGCAGCTGGAGGCCTGCTGCTCCTAAGGGCGGCCCGGGCGGAGGCCAGGGGTGCTGCCGGGTGGGGTACCAGGCGCGCCAGGGCCGCATGGCAAGGAATGTCACTTGTGATTCCTGAGAAACCCATCTCCTTTCCCGGGACGCCGCAGGCCCCTGTGAGGGGCTGTGTAGTGGGCGGCGGTGGTGGCCTTTATACCTAGAACAAACACGTGTTGTTTTGAGCCACTCGATCGGTGATGGTTTGCTCCAGTCGGAATCCAGCACGCTGATTTAAGGGGAGGCTGGTCCTGGGCGGCCTGTTAATGCTCACGGGCGCGGGGCCGGGGCAGGAGTAAAGCAGGTCTCTAGAAGGACCCGGGACAGCACAGGGAAGCTGCTGGCACGTCTCCTTCTCCATCGCTGGCTCCTTGTGGCATCTGGGCCTCCTTTTCTCTTTGCAGCCTGCCGGCTTTGCTGCTGCGCCCCCCAGCAGGACTCCTTGGGCCGTGACCTAAGCCAGTGGCTTTGGGGGGGAGCATGTCTCACCCTGCTCCGTCCGCCCTGGACCCTCTAGGCCGCAGCCACCTGCAGGGACTCCAGAGCTTTCTCCGTCCAAGTCCAAATTCCTGGACCCGGAAATCAGATTGGCTGGGTCGGGTCAGGTGGTCACCTCTGGTCCAATCAGGTGAGGCCAAAGAGTCTGAGCGGACCAACATGGCTGTCGGGGCCTGCTGAGCCTCTAGGAAAGCCCAGGCGAGGCGAGGCTGCTAGCCGGGTCCATTCTCCCGGAGATTAGCCCCCGTACGTTGATTAGTTAACTGATTGTAAAATGGAGCGCTTCTCCGCACACCACATTTGCGTGCGCTGGTTTCCTGGCACTGCGGACAGGGCGGGGAGCTGATTTCCTCTGGGCCCACTGAAGGGACGTGGAGATCCAGGGGGCAGATCTGCCTGGAGAGGGCCGGCCACTCCTGGGGCCACCGTCCTCTCCTCCGTGGCCAGGCAGCTGAGTCCGGGCCCCACCGCAGGCCTGGTAAGTTCGCACCCCTGGTATCCCCCTGCAAAACGTCGGCTTCTGTGCGTGGATGGAGGCGTGAGCCGAGGGTTCCCGCTCTCCGCTGCCCTCTTGTCCGGGAACAGCCTGCTGTCTGGAGCCCAGGCACTTTCCCGGCCCCGAGGACACACCCGTGATCCCAGGACTCCAGGACTCGGAGGATCACAGGTCCGAGTCCCGCCTCAGTCACCTAGCAAGACTGTCCACTGTCGCCGACTAATCTCAGTTGGGTCGTTATTGTCAGCTCCCGGTCAAATCCTCAGAAAGATGGGGCAAAAGGCAGGTGGAGTTCTGCAGAAGGCTATCTGCAGCAATTCTTTCCCCTCTATGAATTCCCTAAGTTTTTAGGTACGGCGCTTGGGAAAGAATTTGAGGTGGACAAAGGCTTCTTGAGCCAATGACAATTTATTACAGGAACCCAGAGAAATTTATACCCTTCACCAGTGAGATTAATAATAGGAGAAAAAGGAAAGGGAAGGGGGGCAATCACAGCAAAACAATAGTAAATTACATATAAACAAAGTAAATGACTAGTCCAGCATTTAGGAGATTAACTCCTCCGATATCGCAGCAGGGCAGGTCCAAAGGTAAATTCCAAAGGCAATACAGGCACGCCCAAGGCCCAGGGCTTGGAGAATACGCCTTCTCATGGAATCTTCTTTTGCTTTCTTTTTTGAAGTTTCCATCTATATCCAAATGACAAGCATGGGGAGATGTGGCGTCCAGGGAGATGCGATGGGCGTCTCTCAGATCTCATCCGCCTTGCCTTCTGAAGTCTGAAAGCTTACAAAAACTCACAACACAGCTTGGCAAATAAGACATCACAAATAACACCGTGAAGTTCTTGGATTTAGTTGTCAGATGTATTTCCTTAACTGCTGAACACTCTTTTTTAGACAAAAAGCCTATTAAAGGCCTATTGGTCTCTAATAATCCATTTCCTTATCACAAACCCTCTGCAACCTGCTTCTAACTTTCTAATTCCTTTCTTTCCCAGTCGGGACATTCTTATGATAAGCTCTTCTTCATGAAAAAGTGCTTTCTTACTCTTACGGTATTTCCTTTCCTTCATACATATATATTTAAAACGTCTGTCCTTTATTTTGTCACTTTCATTTCTAGCCATGCGGCATTCTCACTGTCTCGGGGACACTCCTACTGGGCGTAAAGGTCAACAATCTTTCTCCTTGGCTCTATTGTATTTTGGCAATTAAGCTGTCCTTCAGTCAAATTGCTTTGAAGTCACACCCAAAGTTTCTAGGCAGGGTCTCAAGGGTAAACAGGGTTACCTTGAACTGAGCTAGTTAATGGCTTAATCCTGAGTTAGTGATAAAGTGAGGGTCTGAGCTGGAATGCTTATTACAGCATCTGAGTTCTGGCCAGTTTTTTCATTACTATTGAGCAAAGCCAAGGACGTTTATTTCCACGGACTCAATTTCTGATCTCACATCATCAGAGCAATTCGTGTAGAGAGTTAAAAGAATACCAAGAGAATAATAGTTATGAAGGATATCTAAAGTGGGGGATATTTTTTGCCAGAGACGATACCTCTTTCTCGGGGCGTTCTGCCGATAACTATGTGGAGTGGGGTCTCAACACATAGATGCCGAGGCAGCAGGATGTCTTGGCAGTCCACAGCTTAGCAACACCCTGTTGTCAATACCCAGTACCACGAATAAATAAATAAATGGCTCTTTTTGCGTGTATGTGGTACTGGGGATGGAGCCAAGGGGCTTTTATCTCTGGGGTAAAAGGGGCCTTTTATCTTTTACCCCATACCTATTTTTTTTTTTTTTAAACAAGGCCTTGTTATGTTGCCGAGGTTGGCCTCGAACCAGCGGTCTTCCTGTCTCAGCCTCCCAAGTATCAGAATTACAGGCCTGTGCCACCGTGCCCAA
This sequence comes from Muscardinus avellanarius, assembly GCF_963383645.1. Taxonomy (NCBI): domain Eukaryota; kingdom Metazoa; phylum Chordata; class Mammalia; order Rodentia; family Gliridae; genus Muscardinus; species Muscardinus avellanarius. The sequence continues at coordinate 70,318,532 of NC_137802.1, forward strand.
CTTATTTTCTTTTTAATAAAAAAACGGATTGCCTCTTTCAAATCCATAATAAAAACTGGATCCCGAACAAGGAATGACCACCACCAACCCAGGATACTGGCCACGAACCTGTGATCCTCCTGTCTCAGTCTCCCAAGTACTGGGCTTACCAGCGTGCTCCTCCACTCCTAGCAAATCAAAGTGCTTTTATTATGAAACACATCACACGTATGGGAAAGCACAGAGAGCAGCATTGCAGATGCCTACGGCTGCTTCGGCTGTGTTGAACAGTCGCTAACATTTTGCCATATTTGCTTAATATGGTTTTTTTTCTAAATTATTTTAAAATAAGTTACCATCTTTGTGCCATTTGCCCTAAATATTTTTTAGACATTTTCTTTAAAAATGGCATTTCCCTACTTAACTGTGGAGCCATCATCACAGCTAACAAAATTAACAATAATTCTCTCCTGTTACTTAGTGCCCATCCGTCTTCAAATCCATCCAGTTATCCCCAGGTGTGTTTCCTGCTGGAGCATTCAAGCTTGGATATGGTGAAGGCCCGGGGTTTGCAGGTGGCGGTTGTCCGTCCGTCTTTCTCTTTTACACTAAAGAGTGACTCTAGGGGCATTCTGCCTCTGAGCTACACCCCTAGCCCTTTTTATTTTGAAACAGGGTCTTCCTAAGCTGTTAAGAATCTCACTAAGTTGCTGAGGCTGGCCTTGAACCTGCAATCCTCCTTTCTCAGCCTCCCAAGTGCTAGGATTCCAGGTGTGCCCCACTGTGCTTGGCTGAGAACCGTTTCAGAGGCCACAGTCTGAGCACTGGGGCGCTCCTGCCTACAAGTGCCGACTCCCGCAATTCCCGTTGATTCCCTGTCATCCTGCTTTTTGCAGGAAGACCCTTTTTCCAGGCCTGAGATGTCAGGGCCGGGAGCTGGCTGAAGTTAGAACCCCAGGGACGCTGTCCCAGGCTGGCCCATTGTCCTAGGCTGGGAGACCCAGGTGTCTGTCCCCACCAGACTGGAACCCCCAGCAGCCGGACCCTTGTGTGCACAGGACCAACAGTGACCCAAGGAGCTCAGAGGGCTGGGCACTGCCACAGACGCGGGGCTTCCCTGTGCGGGTGGCCCAGAGCAGGGCTGAATGGCCCTGCCCTCCACGGTGCACAGCGGAGGGTGCGGGTCCAGAGCTGGGGGCGCTGGGCTGGGCTCTGGTGGGGCACAGCAGCCTGGGCGTCCCCCTTCCCTGTCCTTTAGGGCCTTCAGGGGCCGGAGCCAGGGGCCCAGCTGTTCTGAGCGGGCTTCTCCTCTGCCCTCTATTGACAGAGGTTGGGACTGCAGCCCCGGGACCAGACAGGAACCTGGTGTGTTTGCACGCCTCGGTATAGGTGCGTGTGTGCGTGTAAGTCGATGTCTATGTGTGTGTACGTCCCCAGCTGGTCCACATGTGATCCCAATAACTGCTCTCCTTCTGGTACCCTTGATGGGTCCTCTATCCTTCCCTCCCTCCCTCCCTCCTTTCTTTCTGTACTGAGGATTGAATCCAGGGCATTCTACCTCCGAGCTACACCCTTAGCCCTATTTTTTAGTCTTTTTATTTTAATTAATTAATTAATTAATTTTGCAGTACTGGGGATGGAACCCAGGGGCATTCTACCTCTGAATACACCCCCAGCCCTATTTTTTATTCTTCATTTTGAATCAGGGTCTCACTGAGTTACAAAGGGCCTCTGTAAGTAGCTGAGACTGTCAGTAAACTATGATCCGCAGGTCTCAGCCTCCCAAATGCTGGGATTATAAGCCTGCGCCACCACGCCTGGCTTTAGTCTTTTTATATTTGAAACAGGGAACAGGGTCTCACTGAGTTGCAAAGGACCTAGCTAAGTAGCTGAGTCTGTCCGCAAACCACGATCCTGAAACGGGTGTTTCTTGAGAGAAAACCCGGCAAGTTCTTGTCTACGGTGAGCAAAGAATGACACCCGCAGACCTCAGGAAGGGGAGTAAAAGGTTTATTGGAAGCAGCAGGGAATGGGGCAAGGGTGGCTGAACACCCCCAAAGGGGCTGGAACTCTGGGTCCAGCAGCTGCCTTCAGGACAATACTTGAGAGTAGCCCAAGCTGAATTGCCTTAAGGTGCAGGCTGCTTTCTTCCGGAGTCCGCACTTTTCTCTATTCCAGAAGGGACTCTGGGAATTGGAACTCTGGAGTCCAGTAGCTGCCTTCAGGGTCATGGCCCGAGCCAAGTGCCCATCAGTTGCAAACTACTTTTTCTCAGTTGCAAACTACTTTCTCCCAGAGTCCACGCGATCTGCCAGAAAAGAGGTACAGGTCACCCCTAGGGGCCTGGTCAGACTTGATGTCCAGCAGAGGCCTTCAGGTCAGAGAACAGCTCCCCAAAAGGGGAGGGGGTCCTGAGAGGGAAAGTCCCCCCAACTTGTCATCCAGTCAGGCCTTTCCTGACCACATGCCTGACCGCTTGCAAGTCCGTTTTTGGTTAGGGTGACTTTTGGGATTCCAAGGAGAATTTGCATAGGGCATTTGCAAGTCCTTTGAAGGGTCTCCTTTCATTCAGTGGGAGTGTCCACTTGCTCTGTGCTGGCTCCTGGGTTTGTTGATTAGTAAACAGATGGCTTTGTGAAGCTCTGGCCTTCTTATCTCTGAGCCTTTGGAGTTTCAGGCATTTGTCGCCCCTCAGGAAACTCAGGAAATTAACTTTTTTCTACCAAGGCCTTTTCCCTATCTGCCTATTTCCTTTCTACCTCCTCAATCCTCCTGTCTCAGCCTCTCAAATACCGGGATTACAAGCGTGCGCCACCACGCCTGGCTGATTCTTTATTTGGAAACAGGGTCTCACTGAGTTGCTGAGAGCCTCACTAAGTAGCTGAGGCTGGCAGCGAACCTGTGATCCTCCTGCCTCAGCCTCCCAAGTGCGGGGATTACAAGCCTGTGCCTCCTCACCTGGCTCCTTCCTTCCTTCCTTCCTTCTTTCTTTCTCCTGAGGGTTGAACCCAGAGGCATTCTACCCCCAAGATGCACCTTTAGCCTCTTTTTTATTTTTTGTTTTGAAGCAGGGCTGGCTCGGTTGCTAAGAGACTTGCTACACTGTTGAGGCTGGCCTCCAATCTGGGATTCTCAAGTGCCCCAGGCCGGCTCCTGTGTGCTCTTACACCCCTCCTGCAGCAGGGCTGATGGTGGCCCCTCTTCAGATCCGACCCAGGCCCCCATCCCCAAGGTCATTCAGCACAGTAGTTTTGAGACGGGCACGAGCCCTGCCTTGATGACTCTGCCGCCTGAGCCGCCCTTGGGTCCCAGCCGGTTAACACCGCTGCTCTGAACGCCCGGCTGGCTGTTATTTTTACTGAGGGGCATGGAGCAGGGCCAAGGGGCTGAGAAACTGGCCCAGGTGTGTGGCTGGGACTTGAACCCAAGCCAGGCATGCAGACCCACTTTTCCAACACAGTGCAGCCATGTGACCCCAAGGCCCTGGTGCTGGGCCCCGCTGTCCCCCGTGGTGCCTCTGATCCCCGCCTCCTGCCCTGAATCCCAGAACCACCTGGCTGGGCTCAGGGACCAGGTACACTGAGACGGGACGTCCGGGTGGATGCAGGATCTGGGTTGACACAGACCTGAGAGCGGCCGGGCAGTGGGGACCGCGGGTGGCAACGAGAATTCTGGGGCACCGGGCTCTGGGTGCCTAGGGCAGCGATGGCCGAATTCGTGCGTGTCCAGCCCTGCCCGGGAGGGACCGGCCGGTCCAGGGGCGACAGCGCCACCTGCTGGGGTCTGCGCGTCTGCGCCCCGGGTTCGCCTGCGCCCGCCGCTAAGGACGCGTTGCCGGGGGTGGGGGTGGGCGCCTTCGCGGTCCGAAAGGCAGGGCCGGCCGCAGCCGGGTGGCCACTACCCGGCCCTCGGGACCTCCGCAGAAACTCCCGGCCTTTGACAGCGACCTCCCCTCTTTCCAGGCTGATCCGGAGCTCCACAGTGGGGAGAGGCGATGGCGATGGCGGGGTACTTTTTTTTTTTTTTGCTGGTACTGGGGTTCCTGGAAACCCTTCTACCTCCGGGCTACACTCCCAGACCTATTTTTATTTGGAAACGGTCTCTTAAGCCAACGAGGCTGGCTTCGAACCTGCGTGATCCTCCTGTCTCCGCCTCCCAAGCGCGGGGATGACAAGCGTGCACGCCCGGCAATGGCTGGGTACTTAAAGCACAGTCCTCACCCACCTGCCGAGCCCGCGCTGTCCTCTCCCAGGGAACTCGGGTGCCAAAAAGTCCCCACGGCAAACGCAGGGGTGGGGTGCCTGGGATTAGACACCAGTGGCTGCGCCCCCGGAAGACCCTACCCCCTCCTGACCTGATGAACCCATCCTTGGGGTGGGGGCGGCGCAGCTGTCACTGCAGCCTGCAACTCTGATTGGGGTGTGCGCCCCTTCCGTGTGCTCTGGTGCCGGGAGTCCCCCTTGTGCTTGCTAAGCGGGTTTCTCCTATGAACATGAAAGCGGCTCTGCGTCTGTGCCGGAGGGGCGGGGGAGGGCAGGGGATCCGCCCCCTCTGCCCCTGGGGCCGGTTCACCTCCGGGACCCACAGCTCAGCCACCTGGGTGGGGGTGCACGCAGGACAGGTGGGAACCGGGAAGTGCCCAGGGCGTCGCTGTCACCGCACCTGGCCGGGAGGGGGCGCTGGTGCCACCACAGGGGGGCCGAGGCGGGAGGGGCCTCCGCCTGCTGAGGCCGGGCCCACCCCCGGGCCTGTCCTGTTCTCCTTCCTCTCTGCTGGGGTCCGTCCCGGCTCTGCCACCTGCTGGGGCGCGTCTCCGGCCCTGGGAGGTGAGCTGTCCTGCTGCCCCAGGCCCCACCGCTCTCCTCCCCCAGGTGTACTCAGGCCCCCGCTGGCCACGAAGCCCCCCAGGGTCCAGCGGCTTCCACCGGGCTGAAGCCAGGTCAGTGTGCCCACGCAGGGCCCCTACCCTGGCCAGGAGCCCACAGGCCCTCCCGGGAGGCCTTGCTCTGAAGTCTACACAGAGCCAGGGTGGAGAATGATGGCTTCTGCATTCCCGAGCCCCCCCCTCGCCGGAGCCGCCCGGGACTTTGTGGACGCCCAGGATGTGCGGGGAGCGCCGAGAGTGCGCCCGCGGGCGGAGGCGGGAGGCGCCCAGAGCCCCCGTGGAGCCAGAGGAGAGGCTGGCGGCCTCTAAAGGCAGTCATGAGGTGTCAGTGCCTAGGTGCTCGTAAGGCCCGGAGCAGGGCCACACCCTATGCCTCTGTCTCGTCTCCCGTCCCTCCTCCTCCTCCTCCTCCTCCTCCTCCTCCTCCTCCTCCTCCTCCTCCTCCTCCTCCTCCTCCATACCCCCTCCTCTATCACCTCCTCCTCCTCCATCACCTCCTCCTCTATCTCCTCCTCCTCCATCACCTCCTCCCCCTCCATCATCTCCTTCTCCATCACCTCCTCCTCCAACCACCTCCATCTCCACCTTCATCACCTCCTTCTCCTCCATCTCCTCCTCCTCCATCATCTCCTTCATCAGAAGGGAGAAGCCCCTGGACAGCCTGGAAATAGCCACTCTCCTCCTCCTCCTCCGCTCCTTTTCCCTCCTCCTCCCTTCTTCTCAACTTCTTCTCCCCCTCCTCCTCTCTGCTCCTCTTCTTCTTCCTCTTCCTCCTCCTCCTCCTTCCTCCCCTCCCTCCTCTTCCTCCTCCTCCTCTTCTTCCTCTTCCTCCTCCTCCTTCTTCCTCCCCTCCCTCCTCTTCCTCCTCCTCCCCTCCCTCCTCTTCCTCCTCCTCACGCCGTCGAGTCAGAGCCCGGCCAGCGGGTGGACAGGAAGCTCATCTCCGTCACGGGAGCTCCTGCCCCAGCTCCCTTAGCCATCGCCACCCCGGGGCGCAAAGGTCCAGACCTGCTAGAGGAGGCCCTGGCCTGTGCCCTGGGCCGCACCAGGATGTCCACCGCCACAGCCTCATGGTGCTTTCTGACTCGGGCTCTGTGTGCCTGAGCCGCGCCGGGGCAGCGGGGGAGCAATGTGTCCTTGGCCACGACCCAGGGTCCCGGTGGCACTTACCCTCGGAGGGCTACAAGGTCACTCTGCTGACCTCAGGACAGACCTCCGACTTCTCCCTGACGGGGCATCTCGTGTTTCTTAGTTCCTCTTTCTCAAGGCTCCCTTCCCGGTCCATCGCCCACCCTCACCCCACACAGCAAGCGCAGCTCTCCTCAAAAGGCCCTAGCGGGTGCGGTGGTACACATCTGTGATCCCAGTACTTGGGAGGCTGAGACAGGAGGGTCGCAGGTTTGAGGCCAGCCTCAGCAACTTAGTGAGACCCTGTGTCAAAAAAAAAAAAAAAATTAAAGAGATGGGGGTGTAGCTCGGGGATAGAATGCCCCTGAATTCAATCTCCAGTACCACAAAAAATTAAAACTATGAGAATCGTTTATACTTCGCATTTACCTGCGTGAATACCCACAATACCTGGAATCGGTGTGTGCGGGACCCACCGTTTGTGTCCTCTGCGTGGCTGATACTTTGGGACTCTGCTATGCAGCTCTATGATTTCCACTTCCCGCCCCCCTCATGTCCCCTCCCTTTCTGCTGCAGGATTGAGGACCATTTCAACACTGTCTTCTTTGTTGACCTGGAAGCTGTCCAATACATTCTTTTGGCAGGTATTTAAATATAGATATTTAATTGCAAATATTTATACTGAATTTGAAAGTTACTCAATATTTCTGTCCTTCTTAGCAAGCTTGAACTTCCTAGTCTTTGTTATTGTTTCAGAATTTCAGTTCCACTTTTTGATTTTTTTTTTTTTTGTACTGGGGATGGATTGAATCCAGGGGCGAACTACCTCTGAGCTACACCTCCCTGTTTATTTTTTATTTTGTAACAGTGTCTCACTAAATTGCCGAGGATCTTGCTGAAATTGCCAAGGCTGGACTCAAACCTGCAATCTGCCCGTCTCAGTCTTGAACCCAGGGCATTCTTCCTCCTAAGTACACCCCCAAGCCCTTTAATTTTTATTTTGAAACAGGATCTGTGCTGGCTTCTACTACTTTTTTTTTTTTGGTCAACACATAGAATTAATTACTGTTACTTTTATAGTCAATGTTACTTTTTTTTGGTGGTACTGGGGATTGAATCCAGGGGCATTCTACCTCTGAGCTACGCCCCCTGCCTTAATTTTTTATCCTTTACTTTTGAAACAGGGTCCCACTGAGTTGCCAGGGGCCTCACTAAGAAGCTGAGGCTGTCCATGAACTGCAATCCTCGATGACAAGCATGTGCCTCTACTCCCGGCTCTCAGCCCTATTTTTTATCTTTTAATTTGAAACAGGGCCTCACTAAGTAGCTGAGGCTGGCTGCAAACCTGCGATCCTCCTGTCTCAGCCTCCCAAGCACTAGGAATACAAGCGTGCACCACCACACCCCGCTCAATATTAATTACATTAACCAAGATATTTTTATGTCCATCATGGTTTCTGGCAGTCTTCTCTTCCTCCAGGAATTAATTGGCTTTCCTGTTGAATCTTTGGTAATAAATATTTCCAGGGATGGTTTGTGGGAGGGGAGCTTTTTCTTAGTGTTTACATGTCTGAAAATGTCTAACTAACCTCACTCTTTTTTTCTTTTTTTTCTTTTTTTTTTTGCGGGCCTGGGGATGGAACCCGGGGGCAATCTACCTCCAAGCTACATCCCCTGCCCTATTTTTTTTCTTTATTTTGAAACCGGGTCTCACTGAGTTGCAGAGGGCCTCACTAAGTAGCTGAGGCTGTCTGTGAACCGCGATCCTCCTGTCTCGGCCTCCCGAATGCTGGGGTTACAAGCCTAACCTCATTCTTGAGTGATAGTTTAGCTGGGTATAGGACGCTAGGTTGTTGGCTGTGATTGCTTTGATTGTGTTGTTCCAGACTGCAAGAAATCTACTGAGTTCTTCTTGCTTCTTTGTGGATAATATTTTTGCCTCTGGCGGCCCTTCATATTTTCTCTTTATCCCCAGAGGTGCGACAGTTGCACCATGAAGTGTCTAAGAATGAGCTGGTGCTTGCTTTTCCTGTGCAGCGTTTTGTGCCTGGAGATTCACATTCCTTTTGGTTTTTTGAGAAATCTTGGTCATCTCTGAGAACATTTTTTTACCCCTTCCTTTTATTCTGTCTGGAGAGTCTTGATCTGCCCTCCGTGTTTCTGGTTTTGATCTGTTTAGCTCTGTGCCACATTCCTGGTCACATCTGCCCACGGACCCATTCTGCCTTCAGGGTGTCCAGCCACGTACACTCCGTCTGTTGAGTTTTAAACTGCAATAGTCGGCCGGGCGTGGTGGCGCACGCTTGTCATCCCCGCGCTTGGGAGGCGGAGACAGAAGCATCGCGCAGGTTCGAAGCCAGCCGCGCGCACTGGCTTAGGAGACCCTGTTTGCAAATAAAAATGTAAAAATAGGTCTGGGAGTGTAGCCCGGAGGTAGAAGGGCTTCCAGGAACCACCAAAAAGAAAAAAGAAAAAAAATTGCAATAGTCACACTTCAGCTTACGTGATTCGTAATGGAGTCTTCTCCCTGAACACCGGCTTCTGTTTCTTGCTGCTGAGGCTCCCGATGCCGTGTTTGCTCTGATGGTCCCAAACGTTTTTATTTGAAGATCACTTTCAGATTCTTCTGTTCTTTCCACTGCATCTGGAGTGGCTTAATATCCTCACGCTGCAGCGTCTCGAGTGCCTTTATTAACACCAGCTTTGCCGTGTGCTGGGGTCAGGTCTGGGGACTCACCTGGAGTAGCCGAGTCTGGCCCGCGCCGCTCTCTCCCGCCCGCGCCGCTCTCTCCTGCGCCCCTCCAGTTGCAGCCACTTGAGTTGTCTTTCTTGCTGGCATCGTGCCAGAGTGATGAGCTCCTGATTGGCTGGCTCAGAGCGCCCACTCCTGGGGGCTACGGAGATATTAGTGTTTTGAGTCCCCGTGTGTTATGGCTTCTGCCTTTCCAGGTATACAACTGTCCCGTGTCCCAGCACCTGTACAGAGCTTGGCTCCAGCCCCTGCCTCATCCATCCATCCATCCATCCATCCATCCATCCATCCATCCATCTATCTGTCTGTCTGTCTACCTATCTTCCTTTCTTCCTTCCTTCCTTCCTTTCTTATTTTCTTTCTTTTTTTTGTACTGGGAATTGAAACCAGGGGCATTCTACTTCTGAGCTACACCTCCCCTTTTTTTAAAATTTTGAAACAGCGCCTCAAAAGGGTCTTGCTAAGTTGCTGAGGCTGGCCTTGAACCTGCAATTCTCGTGTCGTCTCAGCCTCACAAGTACTAGGATTATAGGCATGTGCCACCACACATGGCTTCCTGCCTCTGTTACGTGAAGATGGTTATCTAAGCCAGGCATGGTGGCACATGCCTGTCATCTTAAGACTTGAGAGGCCGAAACGGGAGGATTGCAGCTTCCAGGCCAGCCTCAGGAATTCAGGAAGTCTTACTTAGTGAGACCCTGTTTTAAAGAAAGAAACAAAAAATAAGACAAAACAAACCAGGCATGGTGGCACACACTTGTAATTCCAGTATTGGGAGGCTGAGACAGGAGGATTGAGGTTCAAGGACAGCCTCAGCAAATAAAAATAAAATAGGGATAAGGGTGTATCTTGGAGGTAGAATGCCCCTGAGTTCCACCCCCAGTACCACGAAAAAACAAAACAAAACAAAAAATAAAATAGGCCTGGGAGTATAAAATAGCTTGGAGATAGAATGTCTCTGCACTGAATCACCTGTAAAACACACACACACACACACACACACACACACACACACACACACATATACACACACATACACACATACACACACACACATACACACATACACACATACACACACATACACACATACACACACAACACACACACATACACACACATACACACACAACACACACACATACACACACATACACACACAACACACACACATACACACACATACACACACACAGAGTTATCTCATTTTTAAAATTATGGCTCTGTCTTTTAATTTTCTCTTGTTAAAGGTTATCTGTCTTTGCAGTTTGGGATGACTTGAAATATGAACTTAAAAATGCCATCATTTTTAATGGTTTAAATCTTTTCTTTTACTGTGAAGTCCATTAAAAATAGAAAACCAGTGTAGTTTTTCAGTGTCCTGGAATGTAATGGGCTTGAAGGTTAATTTTTGAGACTAAATCCTCCTTGGGCTGACCCAGCTCTGAGCTCAGCTAAGCACCCCCCCACGGTCTCTGCCAGCTGCACACAGGCGACAGGTAATAAATTACAGCTCCCATTGCAAAGCTGGGGGCAGTGACACTTCCTTGCAAGATAACGCTACCAGTTTTTCTCTATTGGAAGCCTGTTTGTTAATCGAAGTTAATTGTTCATGTCTCATAAACCACTTCACTGACTCATAACTTCGACACGGAGGAATGCATGAACTCTAGGCGTGCAACGTGCCCGGCAGTCACACGCGGGCGGCCCTGTGCGGCCGCCGCGAGGCCATGGGCAGCCCTGCATCTCACCAGTAAGGAAAGGAAGACGGGAAGGGGGTGTTCAGTGAATTTTCCCATGGTTGCCAGCTAGGAGAAGGCTTGCCCAAAGGGGCCTCCGCCAGGTCTCTGTGTCCTGCGCTCAGGAGTAGCTCTGAGCCCCTGCAGCAGCTGGGGGTGGGGTGGGAGTGGCGGGAGTAGCCAGTTGGAGCAAAGAAATAAGCAGCTGACATGGAAGCCGGAAGGACCAGGAAGGACCAGGGACGTGGGGCTGGCGGAGGAGCTGGGCTGGAAGGCGGGGCGCTGGCCTGGCCTGGCCTCCCTGCGGCTTGGCAGTCACTTGACTTCCCCAGGCTTTGGGATTTCATAGTCCAGTAATCCATCCATCCATCGATCCATCCATCCGTCTATCTATCTATCTATCTATCTATCTATCTATCTATCTATCTATCATCACCTATATCTATCATCTGTCCATCCATCATATCTATCTTTTTTTTTTTTTTTTTTTTGGTACTGGGGGTGGAACCCAGGGGCTTTTCTACCTCTGGGCTCTACTCCCAGACCCATTTTATATTTTATTTGGAAACAGGGTCTCACTAAGTTGCTGAGAGCCTCACTAAGTAGCTGAGGCTGGCTTCGAACCCATGTGATCCTCTGCTTTCAGCCTCCCAAGTGCGGGAATCACAAGTGTGCGCCACCACGCCCGGCTTATATATCTTCCAATTTTGGCACTGGGAATTGATCCCAGGGGCATTCTTCCTCCAAGCTACATCCCCAGCCCTTTCTATTTTTTACTTTAAAACAAGATCTCACTAAATTTTAGCCTGTCTTAGCCTCCCAAGTACTGGGATTACAGGCGCGTGCCACCCCCATTTCGAATCACACCCATTTTGAATCTTTTGTTTGTTTATTTATTTATTTTACGGTAATGGGGATGGAACCAGGGCACTCTACCACTGAGCTACACCCCCAGCCCTATTATTCTTTATTTTGAAATTGGGTCTCACTGAGTTACAGAGGGCCTCACTAAGTAGCTGAGGCTGTCCGTGAACTGTGATCTCCTGTGTCAGCCTCCATTTTGAATCTTAATTTCAGCTTTCTCTCTTTTACTCACTTACAAACCCCCTGGCCTTGCAGAGCTGGGCTGGTCACTTTCCCTGAGCACTGGTTCCTTGGACGTCCCCACCCTGGGCCTGTGGCCCCGTCCCCTGGTCTACCCTCTCCACTGGCCAAGGCCCCTCCATGGGCGTCTCCTGCCACGAGCCTGTCCCCTGAACAGCAGAGCGCACCCCCCCCTCAGTTGCCCGGGTGAGGGGTAGGGGGCCTTCGTGTTGGAGTCCTTCAGCAAGCCGGCCATGGCAGCCACATCAGAGCAGGCCCATTGAAGCATCTCTGGAAGCCAGCATGGTGGCCTACACCCAAAATCCCAGTACTTGGGAGGCTGAGACAGGAGGATCACAGGTCCAAGGCCAGCCTCAGCAATTTAGCAAGACCCTGTTTCAGAATGAACAAGAAAAAGGGCTGGGGGAGTAGCTTGGCAGTGGAATGCCCCTGGGTTCGATACCTAACACCACACATACACACACACGCACACACACACACACACACACACACACACTCCCTCTCTCTCCTCCCCTGCATCTCTAGGAGCTGTACTTTTTTTTTTTTTTGGTGGTACTGGGGTTCCTGGAAGCCCTTCTTCCTCCGGGCTACACTCCCAGACCTATTTTATATTTTTGAAACAGGGTCTCTTACGCCAGCATGGCTGGCTTCGAACCTGCGCGATCCTCCTGTCTCCGCCTCCCAAGCGCGGGGATTACAAGTGTGTGCCACCACGCCCGGCTAGGAGCGGTACTTCTAACATTCTCCCTAGGCTGAGCCTGGATCCCAGTTCTGCCACAAAGCGGCCCGTGCTCTCGGACCCCACCCCTCACCAATCGGAGCCTGGGTGTCCTCTGCTATGGAGGACAGCCATGCCTGCCCCATGGCTGTGGTGCGCTGGGGATGCTACATGAATTGTTTAGTCAGCTCCTGTCCTCCCGCACACCGCCAAGCAGATGGCGGGATGTGGCTGGGAGCCTCATAGAGATTCGATGATGGAGCCGGGCGTGGTGGTGGCGCACGCTGGTCATCACAGCACTCGGGAGGCTGAGACAGGAGGATCGCGGTTCGCGGCCAGCCTCAGCTACTTAGTGAGACCCTCTGCAACTCAGTGAGACCCTGTTTCAAAACAAAAAATGAAAAATAAGGCTGGGGATGGAGCTAGAAGGTAAAAATGACTCTGGGGTCCCATCCCCAGTACCGGAAAAAAAAAAAAAAGAAAAAGAAAATAAAAGAGAGATTTGATGATGGAGCCAGTGTGGTGGCGGCGCCTGTAATCACGGTACTTGGGAGGCTGAGACAGGAGGATCACCGGCTCAAGGCAAGTCTCAGCGATTTAGCAAGACCCTGAGCAATTGAGTGGGACCCTTTTTCAAAATAAATAATAAAAAGGTCTGGGGATGTAGCTCAGAGGTAGAATGCCCCTGAGTTCAAACCCCAGTACCAACACAAATAAACAAAGAGATAAACAAACAAAAAACCCTATACATTTACATGCAATCATTAAGAAATGACAGGTAGCTGGGCAGGTGGTGCACACCCATGATCTCAGGGCTTGGGGGGCTGAGACGGGAGGATCACATATTTGAAGCCAGCCTCAGCAATTTGGTGAGATTCTGTTTCCAGATAAAAAATAAAATAGGACAGAAGTTGTAGTTCAGAAGTAAAATGGCCCTGTGTTCAATCCCTTGTATAGGGAGGGAGGGAAGGAAGGGAGGGAGGGGGGAGGGGGGAGGGAGGGGGGAGGGGGGAGGGAGGAGGGAGGGGGGAGGGAGGAGGGAGGGGGGAGGGAGGAGGGAGGGGGGAGGGAAGAGGGAGGGAGGGAGGGAAGAGGGAGGGAGGGAAGGCCAGGGCTGCATCTCAGCCGCAAAGCATGTGCTCAGCATGAGTGAGGCCCTGGTTTCCATCCCCAATCCTGCAAAAAGAAATAAGGAACATCCCAGAGAGGTGTCACGCACAATTTCCAAACAAAGTTTGAACTGAAAAGTTCTTCAAAACCACAGTAGAAGCCGGGCGTGGTGGCGCACACTTGTCATCCCAGCATTCGGGAGGCTGAGACCTGGAGGATCGCGGTTCGCAGACAGCCTCAGCTACTTAGTGAGGCCCTCTGCAACTCAGTGAGACCTGGTTTCAAAATAAAGAATAAAAAATAGGGCGGGGGGTGTAGCTCGGAGGTCGAATACCCCTGGGTTCCAGCCCCAGACCCACAAACAAACAAACAAACAAACAAAAAACAACCACAGTAGAGCCGGATGTGGTGGCACATGCCTCGGATCCCAGCACTGGGGGGCTGAGACAGGAGGAGTGCAGGTTTGCAGCCAGCCTCAGCACCTTAGGGAGGCCCTGTTGATGACGATTGACAGGTGGCTTGTGGGAACTGGCCTGCTGGAAACCCAGCCCCACGTCGGCCTCTGCTGCAGGCGACCCGGCCAGCCCAGAAAAGCCAGGTGCCTCTGATTATCACCAGGGCAATCTGGTGACGCTTAGTAAATGAATCTTAATTTGCTTTTATTAAAAACATAAATAAATAGCAGGCCTGCCAAGCAGTGCGGTGGGATGTTGGGTAACAGGCTTGCGGCCCTGGGGGCTGTCGCTGCAGATGGCCGAGGTCACAGAGCGCGGGAGGCAGGTGGCTAGCGGTCAAGGGTCTGCTGGGTGGCTGGGGGCCCGCAGGTGGGGTCTCGTGGATGCTTGGCACTGCACTCGGTCCTCGGAGCTGTCTAAGCAGCCTTGGGCAAGGGTTGCCAGATAACACACTAAATGCCCAGTTGAAGTTGGACTCCCGATAAGAGGCACATTTCTGCAGTGTAAATATCATATTTCTGAGCCGGGCATGCACGCTTGTCATCCCAGCATTCGGGAGGCTGAGACAGGAGGATTGTGGTTCGTGAACAGCCTCAGCTACTGAGGGCCCTTGAAACTCAGTGAGACCCTGTTGCAAAATAAAGAATAAAAAATAGGGCTGGGAGTGTAGCTCAGAGGAAGAATGGCCCTGGGTTCCATCCCCAGACACTCCCCCCTGGAAAAAAAAAAGATGTTCCCTGTAGGTCTCCTCCTACCCTCCTGCACCCAGTTAGAGAACTTGCGTTTTCTCTCTGTCTGTCAGGAGCGCTGGCTGTTTGTGCCCTGGCGCCGCGGGCCTGGCCGCAGGAGCCGATGTCATTGGTTCACCCTTGTGGACCGATGTCATTGTTTCCTTGGGGCCTGGCAGCCTCGTCCCTCCCTCAGTCCGGCACCCACCTGCTCGGATGACTCATATCGCTGCTTACAGCTGAGACCCGGCCTCCGCACATCTCTGCCTTCACGGCCTCCCACATCCCTACCAGCCCCAGCTCCCCTCCAAGCGCCGAGGCCCGTCTTTTGTTGCTCTTTTCTCGGCCTGAGGTCTCACCTGGAGCCTGCCGCGCCTGAACCCTGCCCCTCTCGGCCCCAGGTGTGGCCGCCCCCAAGTCTGGTGGGGTTATCCTGAAATTTATCTGGAATATGTTCACATCTCTTCTTCTGCCCCATTTTTTTTTTTTTTTTTTTGCAGTGCTGGGGGTGGAACCCAGGGCCATTCTACCTCCCAGCTACACACCCAGCCCTATTTTTTATTCTTTATTTAGAAACAGGGTAAGGGGCCTCACTAAATAGCTGAGGCTGGCCGCGAACTGAGATCCTCCTGTCTCAGCCTCCCGAATGCTGGGATTACAAGCGCGCGCCACCACACCGGGCTCGTGTGTATATATATTTTATGGTACTGGGGTTCCTGGAAGCCCTTCTACCTCTGGGCTACACTCCCAGACCTATTTTTACATTTTTATTTGGAAACAGGGTCTCCTAAGCCAGCATGCGCGGCTGGCTTCGAACCTGCGCAATCCTCCTGTCTCTGCCTCCCAAGTGCGGGGATTACAAGCGTGCGCCACCATGCCCGGCTAAAACAGGGTCTCATTAGGTTCCTGAGGTCCTCATTAAGCTGCTGAGACTGGCCTTGAACCTGTGATCCTCCTGCCCCAAGCCTCCCAAGCACTGGGATTACAGGTGTGTACCACGTGTGGCTTCCTCCTGAGCATTTAGTCAGCATCTGTCTTTCCTCTCCGAGCATAAGCACTCTGTCCCCCAGGGCCCATCGTGGGTAATATTTGGAAATATTCAAGAAATGGACGTCAAATCAGCACATTTTTTTTGAACCGTAATGACAGCTCTCAAGAGATCTTCCCAGCCTGCCTTCTAGGAAGGTGGTACTGAGGGCTGCGTAGCCACGCCTGTCCTGCAAAGTGCCCACAGGCAGCAGGGCCCCAATGGGAGCTGAGACGGCGCAGATGCTGCTGACTGAGGGGGTGCAGAGGGACGGCACCGCTGGCCCATCAGGGCTCAGCGCCGCCGCTCAGGCCTGGGGCTAGGGGGATGGAGCAGGCGGGCAGAGGTGGCAGGGCTTGGCCGATGTAGGGAGGAGCCCTCGGGGACAGCGGTGGCCATTGCTCCCAGTTCTGGCAGCTGGGCTGGAAGGGCTGAGACCAGGGCGCTGGGCCGCAGCTGCTATGAGGGCAGGCTGCTTCCCAGACGGCCCCGGGGGCCCTGCTTCCTGGCTTCCACGGCCGCAGTAGACCCTTCCTAACCGGGAGGTCAGCTCAGTGTTTCGGGGTTGCCAACACTGTGATTGGTGCTGTGGCCTGGATGTGCTTTGTCCCCCAAAGGTTTGTGTGCGTGGTTGACAGCGAGAGGTGGGGGAACCTTTGCGAGGTGGCCCTGTGTAGGGTGGGCAGGTCTCAGGAGACTGGATGAGTTCCTTCCAGAATGGGTTATTAGAAAAGAAGTTTGGGGCACCGGGCGCGGTGGGCACGCTTGTAATCCCCGTGCTTGGGAGGCAGAGACAGGAGGACTGCGGGTTTGTGCCCAGCCTCAGCTACTTAGGCCTTTTGCAACTCAGTGAGCCCCTGTTTCAAAATAAAGAATAAAAAATAGGGCTGGGTGTGTAGCTTGGAGGTAGAATGCCCCTGGGTCCCATCCCTGGTACCGCAAAGAAAAATAAATAAATAAAATAAATAAATAATGATTAATAATAAGCTGGGCGTGGTGGCTCATACCTGTAATCTCAGTACTTGGGATGCTGAGACAGGAGGATCGCAGGTTTGAGGACAGCCTCAACAATGTAGTAAGGTTTTTAACAACCTATTGATATCCTGTTTCCAAACAAAGAATAAAAATAAAAAGAGCGCTGGGCGTGGTGGCGCACGCTTGTAATCCCCGCGCTTGGGAGGCGGAGACAGGAGGATCGCGCAGGTTCGAAGCCAGCCGCGCTGGCTTAAGAGACCCTGTTTCCAAATAAAAGTATAAAATAGGTCTGGGAGTGTAGCCTGGAGGTAGAAGGGCTTCCAGAAACCCCAGTACCACCCTAAATAAATAAATAAAATAAAAATAAAAATATATAAAAAGGGCCAGGAGGGGAGGAGAGGAGGAGGAGGAGGAGAAGGAGGAGGAAGAAAAGAGGAGGAGGAAGAGGGGAGGAGGAGGAGGAGGAGGGGAGGAGGAAGAGGAGGAGGAGAGGAGGAAGAGGGAAGGAGGAGGAGGAAGAGGGGGAGGAGGAAGAGGAGTGGAGGAGGAGGAAGAGAGGAGGAGGAGGAAAGGAGGAGGAGGAAGAGGGAAGGAGGAGGAGGAAGAGGAGTGGAGGAGGAGGAGAGGAGGAGGAGAGGAGGAAGAGGAAGAGGGAAGGAGGAGGAGGAGAGGAGGAGGAGAGGAGGAGGAGAGGAGAAGAAGAAGAAGGAGGAGAAGGAGAAGGAGGAGGAGGAGGAGGAGGAGGAAGAGGAGGAGGAGGAAGAGGAGGAGGAGGAGGAGGAAGAGGAGGAGGAGGAAGAGGAGGAGGAAGAGGAGGAGGAGGAGGAGGAAGAGGAGGATGATGAGGAGGAGGAGAAGCAGCCGCAGCAGCTTGGCCGCGTGACCACGCCTCTTGCTCTCACTCATGTGTGCGCCCAGTTACCAGCGTTGTGACATGGCTCAGGCCCTCACTAGGCTCCGGGCCATGCTGTGTGAGTTCCTGGTCATCAAAATTGTCAACACAGAACAAAACCGAGGCCCTTGGCCTAAGAGCCTTCGAGGAACCAAATTCTGCCAAGAGCCCTGGGAACCTGGAAGATCATCTTTCCCTATTGGCGCCTTTGGGTGATGCCAGCCTTGGCTGACGCCAAGACCAGATGGGAGAAACCCTGAGGCAGGGCCGGGTACATGGCACACGCTTGTCATCCCAGTCCTTGGGAGGTCGAGACAAGAGGATGGCGAGTTTGCGGCCAGCCTCAGTTACTTAGTGATGCCCTCTACAACTTAGTGAGACTCTTGTTTCAAAATAAAGAATAAAGCCGGGCGTGGTGGCGCACGCTTGTGATCCCCGCACTTGGGAGGCAGAGACAGGAGGATCGCGCAGGTTCAAAGCCAGCCTCAGCTACTTTTGTGGTACTGGGGTTCCTGGAAGCCCTTCTACCTCCAGGCTACACTCCCAGACCTATGTTTTTATATATTTTTATTTGGAAACAGGGTCTCTTAAGCCAGCACAGCCGGCTTCGAACCTGCGTGATCCTCCTGTTTCTGCCTCCCAAGTGGGGGGATTACAAGTGTGCGCCACCATGCCCGGCTCAGCCTCAGCTACTTAGTGAGGCTCTCAGCAACCTAGTGAGACCCTGTTTCCAAAAATATATATAAAATAGGTCTGAGAGTGTAGCCCGGAGGTAGGAAAAAAAATAGCACTCGTCCTGTCCCAGTGCTCAGGGCTCAGAGCGGCAGGCTGGGATTGAACCTTGCAAATCAGAGGCTGGACAGGGGCTGAGGGCCGTGCTGGCCGCCTGCCTCCCTGTCTCTGAGTCATGCTTCCCTTTCACAAGAAGCTGAGTTTGTGCCCCTGGGCTTCTCAGCGCTTCCTTCCTCTAGAGCTGGACAGGCAGGTTTCATCTGGTCTCTTCTTCACCCCCTTTAGCGCAAAAACCCAACTGCTCTAAACAAGTGGGGGTTTCCAATGTGTTAACTTACAATCTACTCCTTTTAGCTGGGTGTGCTGGCGCACGCCTGTAATCCCAGCATTCGGGAGGCTGAGACAGGAGGATGGCAGCTCGTGGACAGCCTCAGCTACTGCGTGAGGCCCCTAGCAGCTCAGTGAGACCCTGTTTCAAAATAAAAGAATACAAAACAGGGCAGGGGGTGTAGCTCGGAGGTCAAATGCTCCTGGGTTCCATCCCCAGTCGCAAAAAAAAAAAAAAAATAGAGTAGAAGACTGCGCTACCCCCTCTCCTACCGCCTCCCTCCCTCAGCCTCCAGGGAAGGCCAGGCTACGTCCAGTGTGAGGGACTGCGGCTGGGCGGACCACCTGAGCAGGTGGGCCAGACCAGCCCCTGCGCGCATGCGCCTCCGCCCTCCCGCGCTCAAGTTTCCGCAGGACTTCAGAGGAGGAGGAGAAGAGAGGGCAGGGCGGTCTTAATTATACTGTCAGGATCCTGCGGCTTTGGGGCACCCGGCCCCGAAGGCTGCGCTGCACCCCTGTCGAGAATCTGCCCTCGCCTCCCGCCCTCCTCTTTGGGGATCCGCTCTGGCCAACGTGGCGGGCCAGCCTGCGAGTGCCCCCACCCCCGAGTGCCCCCACCCCCGAGTGCCCCCACCCCCGAGTGCCCCCACCCCCGAGTGCCCCCACCCCCGAGTGCCCCCACCCCCCGCGCCCCGGGCGGGCCGCGCCTCCCCGCTGCCCGGAACCCGCCGCCTCCCATCCCCTCGGCTACCTGGCAAATTCCTACTTATTCTTTAAAACCTTGTTTTGGCAACGCCTCAAAAAAAGTCTTTCACTACCTTCCAGACAGAATTAATCACTTTCTCCTGTAGTTAAAAAAAAAAAAGGCTTATTATGGGAAAATAATTGGTACTGGGAATTGAAGCCAGGGGCATTCTGCCTCCGAGCTACACCCCCAGCCCTTTGTATTTCATTTTTCTATGTTGAGACAGGGTCTTGCAGTTACCTCGACCCTGCGAACTGGCCTCGAACCTGCGAACCTGCGATTGGCCTGTCTCAGCCTCCCAAGTTCTGAGATCACAGGCATGCGCCACCATGCCGGCTCTGGGGAAAAAAAAATTTTTTTTTCGTTACTGGGGATGGAGCTCAGGGGCATTCTACCTCCGAGCCACACCCCAGCCCTGTTTTTATTCTTTATATTGAAACAGGGTCTTACTGAGTTGCAAAGGGCCTAAGTAGCTGAGGCTGTCCTTGAACCGCGATCCTCCTGTCTCAGCCTCCCAAATGCTGGGATGACAAGCGTGCCCACCACGCTCGTATAACTTTTTTTTTAAGGATTCAAAAGTAAAGAGAATTCTTCTGTCCACCTCTGCGTAAACTCCTGGCTTGTCTCGCCGGGCGTGGCGGCGCACGCTTGTCATCCCAGCATTTGGGAGGCTGAGACCTGAGGATCGCAGTTCGCGGACAACCTCAGCTACTTAGTGAGACCCTGTTTCAAAATAAAAAATAGGGTAGGGGGTATAGCTCGGAGGTCGAATACCCCGGGTTTCATGCCCAGTACCTAAAAAAAAAAAAGTCTCCACTGGCTGCCCCTCGACACCGCGACCCTGAGCAAAGCACACGCCCAGCAGAAGGGACGCTCCATATTTCCCAGATGGGACGGAAGTTATCCTCCGGTTCAACGCCTCCATTGTCCAGGGGGCAAACCGAGGCCCCAGCCCAGCAGAGGGGCCCCTCGTCCGTCCTGCGCTGTGCGGGCGGCCTGGCCGGCGTCCCCGCCCGGACCCCCAGGCTGTGCCCAGGCGCCGCCACCGAGTCCAGGGGCTCCCAGCGGCCCCGCCTCCGGGACTCAGAGCAGGAAAGTGGCCTGGGCCCGGGAGGACCCCGCGGAGACCCCCACCCGGCACAGGCCCGCGTGGGGGCTGCAGCCCCGGCCCAGCGTCCAGGCCCGGGGTCCAGCTCGCCCTCCGCCCGCTCCCCAGGTGCAGCGCAGCCCCGCACCGGGGTGGAGGGGAGGGCGCGGCGCACCTCGCGGGGCGTGGCCGGAGCCCTCGCGGGGCGTGACCGGCCAGGTGGGGGCGTGGCCTGCTCCGTTAAGAGGCGGGGCTGAGGGCGTGCCACCCGGGCCGGGGCGTGGCACGGTAGCGGGGGCGTGGCTTCCTCTCCGGGGCGTGGTCGGGCTGGCGGGGCGGGGCCGGAGGGGCGTGGCCTGGCTCCGCCCCGCCCCCCCACCCCGGGCCGGTGGCCGACCTGGGAGCCCGCGCCCCGCCGCCTCGGTCGGTCGAGCTCTGCTGGAAGCGGCGGCCGCGGCGGCACCATGAAGAAGTCCTACTCAGGTGGGCGCCGCGCCCGGCGAGGGGTCCGGGACGGGCGCTGCTCACCTGAGCGCGGGCGGCGGCCCCCGGAGCGAGCGAGCCGCCGGGGAGGGCGCGGGTCGGTCTGCCCCCAGGGCGGGCTTTGGCGCCCGCGGCGCGATCGGGAGCCCAGGCCGGGCGCCCAGCCCTCGGACCTCGGAGCGGCCGCCGCCCCCAGCCCCCGCTCGCCCCGGGGCGCCTGGTCCTCCCCGCGCTCCTCGCCCTTGGCCGGGATCGCCGACTTCAGGCCCGGGTGTCTGGGTGGCAGGTGGGTGGGTGGGTGGCGTGGGGCTGGGCGGGGAGGGTCTCCTCGCGCTCCGTCCAGGACTGGCTGGTGGTCCAGGCCGCCCCATCCCCGGGGTGGGGGGCGCGGCAGAGCCCCCGGCGCCACCCCGCTTGAGCTGTGCTTTGGGTCTGGACGCCGGCAGCGCCGGATCCTAACTCGCCCCCCGCAGGTGAGGAGGCCAGGCCCGGCCCTCGGGAGGCCCCGGGGGTCCTGGCCAAGCGTCCCCCTCCTGGCTCGCAGGCCCGCCTCCCAGAGCGCCCACCTGAGCCAGATGGGACGACTCCCGTCTCCACTCTTTTTCTTTTCCCTGGGGACCCTTTGTCTTCTGGGGTCCCAATTAAGTATCAGGAATCCCTCCTCCGCCAACCCTGAGCCGTTCTGCGGATGTCCCTCTCTCCGTCTGTCTGGACATGAAGCTTCTGCCCAGCACCGGTGAATTAAGTTTTCCCTGGATAAGAAGGCCGAGGCGCAGTACTTAGAGGTCCTCGGGCCGGCTCCCTGCCCAGGGGCCATTTTCTGTTTCCTCCTCGCCCCACATCCAGGAAGGAAAGTGAGCGAGTGTATGATGAAGCGTACCTTGCCTGCAGGAGGCTGGTCCAGAAGTCCCTAGAACAGCCTCGCGGGGTCAGAGCTTGGAATTCCATTCAGCCTTCACCTCAGACACCCTGCAGGCGAGATGACATACCCGGGACAGGGGGCTTCCAGGTGGCATTTGCTTGGGTCTGGCACCGGGCCGCTCCCCTTCCCAGTATGCTCCAAATGTTTAAGGCCTGTGGGCATCACCTCTGTGCTCGGTTTTCCCTGGGCCCCCTGGGATGGCCTTTCCCTCTTGTGCTTGATTCTTCCTTTCTTTCTTTCTTTCTTCCTTTCTTTCTTTCTTTTTTGTACAGGGGGATTGAGCCCAGGGGCGATCTACCTCCGAGCTATTGCCCCAGCTCTTTTTATTTTTTATCTTGAAACAGAGCCTCTCTGAGTTGGGGACCCTAGCCTCGAACCTGCAACCTTCTTGTCTCAGCCTTTCAAATACTGGGATGCTGGGGGTGCACGGCCTTAGGAGGCTTGCCCTGGGTTTTCTACGTGTCCTTTCGCACCAGGGGGGGGGGGGTTCTGAACTGTGGGGGCGCTCAGGTCCTCCTAGGTTGCGGGCCCTTGGCCTTTTCCCCTGAGACCTTCCTGTACAGACCCCAGCAGACCCAGGAGCAGGGTTGGGGCCTCTGCGCCTGGGGCTTATTTGGAGAGGGGAGGCGAGCTGCTCTTCTCTTTCACACCTACCCCACCACCCACCGAGTATTTTTTTTTAAAGATGAAACTTTTTGCGGTAGGTAGAAGTCGAGTTTGTGGGGTGAGTAGGAAGGAACCGGCTTGTGTAAAAGCAGGCTCTGTGGCTCCCTGTGTTTACCTGAAGGGGTGGGGCCCTGGAGGATGGTGCGGAGGGAGGGAGGGAGGGGGGCTTGGCCCCTTTCCAGTTAGTTCCCCGCCTGGCAGTGGCCCAAGGCTGCGGGGTCACTCTTGCAGTTGTGCTGGGAGGAGCTGGGGCGGGGAGGGGGTCTTGGCCCCCCTGCTCAGTGTCCTCTGGCTCTGGTCCTGTGCTGAGTAGCGCCACTTGCTGACGTCAGGCTGGCCCTCAGCAGCCATCAATACCACGAAACCAGGAATGCTAAAAAGCTCCCTAATTTAGCTGGGCGTGGTGGCACACGCTTGTAATCCCAGCATTCGGGAGGCTGAGACAGGAGGATTGGGGTTCACGGACAGCCTCAGCTACTTAGTGAGGTCCTTTGCAACTCAGTGAGACCCTGTTCCAAAATAAAGAATAAAAAATAGGGCTGGGGGTGGAACTCCCTGGGCTCCATCCCCAGTACCTCAAAAAATAAAAAAAGGTCCTTAATGTCAGAAAATTCAAGAGCAACCAGGAAGGTTTTTATGTCTACCCTGAGACTGAGTGGGAGCATTGCTTCTGAACCTATCGATGACTTGAAAAGACACGGAATGGCCACAGCGTTCTCAGGAGAGCCGGTGTGCACGCCCATGGGCCCGTGAAGAGAGGAGTTTAGAAATATTCCTTTTCTTCTTCTTTATTTTATTATTATTTTTTATGGTACTGGGGTTCCTGGAAGCCCTTCTACCTCCGGGCTACACTCCCAGACCTATTTTTACATTTTTATTTGGAAACAGGGTCTCCTAAGCCAACGCCCGCGGCTGGCTTCGAACCTGCGCGATCCTCCTGTCTCTGCCTCCCAAGCGCGGGGATGACAAGCGTGCGCCACCACGCCCGGCTTCTTCTTTTTTTTTAAACCTAGGTTGCCGCCTTTTGGTGCAGAGACAAGGTACTTAAGCTCACTGGGATCATCTGCTTATTTATTTAGTGCACCTGTATAATTTGCTTGCTTGCATATTTATATTTATTTATTTATAAGTGGTATTGGGGGTTGGACCCGGAGCATTCTACTTTTGAGCTACACCCCCACCCCCATTTTTTGATTCTTTAGAGCCTCACTATGTTTCAGAGGGCCTCACCAAATAGCTGAGGCTGACCTGCGAGCCTCCTGTCTCAGCCTCCCAAGTACTGGGATTACACCCAGCAAGATTAGAAGTATTTCTAATCTCTAATTACAGGCATGATGGCACGCACCTGTAATCGGTGGCTGAGACAGGAGGATCGCAGGTTTGAGGAGAGCGTGCAGGCACTTAGTGAAACCCTGTTCCAAAAAAAAAAAAAAGTTGGGGGTGTGGTTTGGAGGTAGAACACTCCTGGGTTCAATCATCAGTACTGCAAGGGAAAAAAATAAATAAATAAAAGGTCTGGGGGGATCATCAGGACCGCGGTCTAGATCCATCCAGATACACTGTGTGTTGGGCACACGTGGCCAGGCCAGAAGGGCACAAAGTCGACTATACGATGTGTCCAGTTGCTTCCAGCAGCGTGTGCTCTCAACAGGGAGGCAGGGAGCGTGTGACACGGGGCCCACGGGGCTCATGGCCACGCCCGTCTCCTGAGCTCTGCACCCTCCCAGCGCCAAGGCCCTGGAGCAGGGAGGGCGGCTTCCACGCAGTGACAGTGACGTGGAGCTGGACCTTGAGGCAGGACCTGGAGGCCCCAGGAATCCTGAGCAGTGGAGAATGAAGAGCCTTTCCAGGTGGGGAGCAAGGCCAGCCGAGGCCAGGAGGGGGCGCTGCGGGGCCCAGGGGCACTGGGGGTGTGCACCCTAGCTGGCAGCCCCCACCCCCCAGGGAAACACTAGGCTTCCTCTGAATGCTCCTCCAATGGGGTAGAGTAATAGGTTATTGGCAGTGTGGCCCAGTGAGCAGACTTGGAGCCACCAGACTCTTAAGATTAAATCCTAGCCGGGCGTGGTGGCGCACGCTTGTAATCCCCGCGCTTGGGAGGCGGAGACAGGAGGATCGCACAGGTTCGAAGCCAGCCTCAGCTACTTAGTGAGACCCTGTTTCCAAATAAATTATAAAATGGGTCTGGGAGTATAGCCCGGAGGTAGAAAGCCTCTGGGTTCCACCCCTAATACTACCAAAAAAAAAAAAAAAAAAAAAGATTAAATTCTAGGCTGCTGCTTCTTGGTGCAGGGACAAGGTACTCAAACTCACCTGGATCATTCGTTTATTTATTTATTTATTTATTTATTTATTTGCGGTACTAGGAATGGGACCCAGGGGCATTCTACCACCGAGCTACACCCCCAGCCCTATTTTTTATTCTTTATTTTGAAACAGGATCTCACTGAGTTGCAAAGGGCCTCACTAAGTAGCTGAGGCTGGCCTTGAAATCTGATCCTCTTGTCTCAGCCTCCCAAGTACTGGGATTACGAGCGTGTACTTATTTATTTATTATATAGTACTGGGGATGGAACCCAGGGGTGTTCTACCTCCGAGCTACACCCCCAGCCCTATTTTATTCTTTAGTTTGAAACTGAGTCTCACTAAGTTGCCGAGGGCCTCACCAAGTAGCTGAAGCTGGCCACGTACCTGCGATCCTTCTGTCTCGGCCTCCGAGTACTGGGATTACTGTGGGCGACCGCGCCTGGCTGCTCTAAACGGGGCTGATGCTAAGTCGTCCCGAGGGTTAAATGCTTCCTACGTGAGCAGGCTCAGAAATGCCTGCTGCTAGGACCATCAGCAAGTTAGTGAGACCCTGTTTGATAATAAAATATAAATAGGGCAGGGGGTGTAGCTCGGAGGTGGAATGCTCCTGGGTTCAATCCCTAGTATCCCACCAAATAATAGTAACAACGTCGATAACAATAACTTTCATGTTCCTTCACATCGTTCAGGAGGTCTTGTTAAAATTGTGAGGACATATTACCCAGCACTGGGCACCCACAGGCTCCCGCCCACCCCGCCTCAAGTGCTTTGGGGGTGAGAAGCACGCCCTCAGCACCAGAGTGGCTGCAGCCCCCCTTCCTGTCCTGTGTGTGTGTGTATGTGTGTGTGTGTGTGTGTGTGTGTGTGTGTGTGTGTGATAATGGGGCTCAAACCCCAGGGGCATTCTACCCCGAGCCCTTTTTTACTTTTCCTTGGGAACAGGGTCTCGCTAGGTTGGTGAGAGCCCCACTACTTGCGGAGACCGCCCTTGAACCTGAGACCCTCCTGTCTCAGCCTCCCAAGTGCTGGGATTACAGGCTGCACCACCGTGCCTGGCTCTGTCCTCGCCACTGCACAGGGGACTTGCTTTCCAGCGACCCAGGCTGGCCTGGGACTCCTCGGTGGTGGCGGCAGGGAGGCTTACCTGAGACCAGTGAGCCACGGAATTGGGGGCGAGAGTGTGTCTGCGTGTGCACTTGGGAATCATCCCAGGATGCTTTACGTTTGGTTGAGTTGACTCCAAAGGGGTGCCAGCCAAGCCCTATGGTGCATCGACCCCTGTGAAGGGCTGGGCGGGGAGGAGGCCGCACCCCTGACCCCCCCGGGGGGGGGGGAAGTCTGCTTCTCACCCAAAGACACGAGGAGGGGGCGCTCAGTCCCCTTCAGAGCCCTCCCCCGGGATGAAACCAGGAAGAGCCCCTGGCTTCTGCGCGCTTGTCCAGGGGCAGTGTTGCGTGGACTCTGCAGTTTGCTTAAGATGTTCCTGATAAGGAACACGCCCCTGTGTGTGTGCTCAGCATGCACACACCGGCGCAGAGCCCAGCCGAGCCCACGAGCGGCAGCCCTGGGTGGATCCAGCTGGCTTCGGGGTTGTGGGGGACTCAGCGGCCTCGGGCCTGGAGGGGCGTGAGCCTTTGAGGTGGGGAAGGAGAGGACGCTGGGTTCCCTCTGTTTGTTGCACTGTTACCTTGGGAATGTCCCAGCTCAGGGCTGTTGCCAGGGGATTTATGGGGATCAGTGGGGGCCCCTGCTCACAAAGCCTCCTAGGGTCTGGAGAGCGCAGTAGACAACCTGAACTTTACAACCTGGAGCCCCTCGGTCTCCAGGAGGGACCCCAGACCGAGACCTCAGACAGCGGTGTCTGAGGTCACATGACAAGCGCTGATTGGAGCAGCCTGCCTTGGTGGGTGCAGAGCTCTGGAAGGAGCCGCCTGGGTGACCGGCATGGGGTCGCGTGGCAGCCAGGCCTGCGGGGTGCTGGTGCAGAGCTCCCCCGGAAGCGGCAAAGTCGACCCGTGGCAGGTGAGCTGGTGTCGAGCTCTGCCTAGGCCCTGGGAACTTTGCCAGGAAGCCGGCCGCCGGCCTCCTTGCCGGAGCAGCCTTGCTGAACGCTAAGGGGCCAGTCTCCGAGGTTCCTGGCCTCTTTCCATTCTCCGTGTAGTTTCGGTCATTTATTCCAGAAGCGTCTGCTGGGGCGCCACTGAGCCCCAGACTCTGTGCGGCTGTGCCCTGGAGGCTCTTGGCACAGGCTCCAGAGGGCGGTCCGGACCCGGGGCCCCAGGGTTGAGTGGGTGCTCTGCTCCCAGCCCAGTTTCTCTCGGCCTTATCTCCCCGACCCTACCCTGGGCCCCCGTCCCTCTGCAGTCTCCATGAAGGGGGACACTGACTGGCCCCGGGGCCTCTTGCTTGTCAGCGGCCTCCTGGCAGCTCTGAGACAGCCAGGCTTTGTTCCGGGCCTGGTCTGACCTGGTTCTCCACACCGTGGCTGGTGGCAGTTGGCAGGCTGGAGGACAGGAAAGAGCCCCGGGGAGGGAAAGGCGATCCCAGCCTCGGGTCGCTGGGCGGCCTGCCCTTCTGGTGGGCACCCAAGCCACCAGTCGCCCTGGGCCCTGGAGTGCTGGGTTTGGGGACTCGGGGGCCGAGGCCTCTTTGGAGCTTGGGCCTGCCGGCTCCTCCTGGCCTAGGGGTTCAGGGGAGCGGGCTTGTGCTGCTGAATGCAGCTCCATCAGTCCCAGGTGCCTGGCTACCTCATCCTTCAAGAGGCCAGGACTCTAGTCAGGGGTGGCCGCAAGGAGGTCCCGGAGGCTGTGCCAGGCCGGGCGTGTTGAGGCAGCAGCTGACAAGGAGCGGCGGCGACGGTCTGCCCGGGTTCGCGCTGGGCCCCAGGTGAGCGCGGTTCCAGGAAGGGCTGGGCCGGGCGAGCTGGCAGCCTGCCGGGCCTTGTGCAGCGCATTGCTGGGATCTGCATCCCGAGGCTGCTTTCACGCCTGCCCATCAATTACAGCTCCTGTTTCCACCCAGGATCAGATGCCAGCGCGGGGATCGCGCTGCAGTAACCCGAGCTGCCTGGAAGTGGGTTAAGTCCAGCCCCGGCCACCTCCCAGCCCGCCGAGGCCTTGGCCGGCTCAGCACAGAGGGATGCGGGGTCCCGGCGGAACTCGCTCCTGATTCCCTGACCCTGGCTCTGAAGCCTCCAGGGTTGGGCGTGTGTGTGGGGGTGGGGAGGGCGTATGGCTGAGAGGTGACCGGGTCGTGTAGATACTGTGAGGCACCAGGCAGCGCGCCATTCGCCAGGTGGGGCTGGGCGCTGACTTGGTGCCAGCGCTGGTACCGTACTGCCCGGCTCTCGGGGCCCAAGGCGTGGCCAACTCTGGGGAGTGAGTCACGCCGGGCAGCGAAGCCCTCCTGGTAGCCAGGGTTGGCAGGCTTACTGCTCCACCTTGGCCTTGCTCTATTTTTGGAAACTGGGGACCAAACCCAGGATTATTCTACTTTCAAGCCCCTTTTGTTTTATTGTTATTATTATTATTTTGCATTATTGTGGATGGAATCCAAGGGCATTCTATCTCCAAGCTGCACCCCCACCCCTATTTTTATTATTTATTTATTTATTATTATTATTTTGGTGGTACTGGGGTTCCTGGAAGCTCTTCTACCTCCGGGCTACACTCCCAGACCTATTTTATACTTTTTTATTTGGAAACAGGGTCTCCTAAGCCAGCGCGGCTGGCTTCGAACCTGTGCGATCCTCCTGTCTCCACCTCCCAAGCACGGGGATTATAAGCGTGCGCCACCACACCCGGCTTAATCTTTATTTTGAAACAGGGTATCCCTGAGTTGCGGAGGGCCTCACTAAGTAGCTGAGGCTGTCCACGGACCACTCTCCTTCCATCTCAGCCTCCCAAATGCCGGGATTACAAGCGTGTGCCACACACCCGGCGCCCTTTTTATTTTTTATTTTTAAACAGGGTCTCACAAAGTTGCTGAGGCTGTCCTTGAACCTGCGATCCTCATGGTTCAGTCTTCCAAGTACTGGGATTACAGGCATGCACTACCTGGCCCCGCTGAACTTAATTTTTTATTTCATTTTATTTTATTGGTATTAGGATTGAACCCAGGAGCATTCTACTTGCGAGCTACATCCTCAGCCCTTTTAAAATTTTTATTTTGAAACAGGTTCTCTTTAAGTGGGTAAGGGTCTCACTCAGCTGCTGAGGCTGGTCACAACCTGCAACCATCTTGGCTCAGCCCCAGGTGTATCTTTTGTTCAGGGAGAGCCCTTTAAAGCCAGCTGCATGTCTCTTTCTGCTTGGTTGTTCTTGGCTACTTTGAATTTTGTGCTGTTACTTGTTGCCAAACAGTGTAAACACGGAACTAAAAGGGAAAAAAGGCCACCAGCCCCACGGCCTTACAGTCCTTTGCTTGGGGCTTGTCTCCACAGGCGCAGGCCGTGGGGCTTGATTATCAGAAGTACAGAACATATTTTCAGAGTTGCATGTTCCCTGGAGAAATAATGTTTGATTCTGCTCTTTTCTCTTGAAATCAGATCCCAGGCGTGGCTCATAATTATCGCTTTAATGGCTCTTTGGGGTGGATGCCCCATAATTGACTTAACCTTGCTCTCTGCCCGCTTCTTTTAGGGTCTGCTAACCTTGACTGTTCTCCTGGGGCCGTGACCCTGAGCGGGCCATGTTCCTGTAGGTGGAGCCATGGGGCCTGGGCTGGTTGGGTGCTGGCTTCGAGTCTGGAGCTTACTTCCTTGAATTCTTGTGTCTACTTGCACACACGTGCGCCTGTGTGTGCATGTGTGCGTGTATGTGCATGTGATTAAAGTCAGGGGCATTCGACCTCTGAGCCACACCCCCAGCCCTTCTTCTTTTTCTTTTCTTTTTTTTTTTTTTTTTTGTGGTACTGGGGGTCTTCTACCTCTGGGCTACACTCCCAGACCTATTTTATATTTTTATTTGAAAACAGAGTCTCTTAAGCCAGCGAGGCTGTCTTCGTACCCGTGGTCCTCCTGTCTCTGCCTCCCAAACGCAGGGATTACCACCACACCCAGCCTTCTTTTTCATTTTGAAACAGGGTCTTGCTAGGTTGCTGAGAGGCTCGCTAAGTTTCTGAGGCTGGCCTTGAACCTGTGATCTTCCTGTCTCAACCTCCCAAGTTTGCTGACTTGTGCCACTGGGCCAGGCTCTCCTGCCTTTGTTTGGCTTCTTTGTTTTCAGTAACAGTTATGACAGAGAGAGAGAGGGAGAGTGTGTGTGTGTGTGTGTGTGTGTGTGTGTGTGTGTCTCCAGGTAGTTAATATCAGGAAATATTGTCACAGTGGATGTCTCCTGGTATTCTCAGGGTTGCCTCTAAAGTCAAAGGTTCTTCCCATGGCATTTTTTTTTGGGGGGGGGTGTCTGGGGATGGAACCCAGGGGCATTTGTCCTCCGAGCTATACTCCCTGCCCTATTTTTTATTCTTTATTTTGAAACAGGGTCTCACTGAGTTGTGGAGGGCCTCACTAAGTAGCTGAGGCTGGCCGCGAACCGCGATCCTCCTGTCTCAGCCTCCCGAAAGCAGGGATTACAAGTATGCGCCACCACGCCCGCTCCGTTCCTGTGGCATTTTATTAAGAGATCTAATGAGTTGGGCATGGTAGACCATGCCTTCATTCCCAGTACTTGAGAGACTGAGACAGGAAGATTGCAGATTTGAGGCCGGAGGTGGAGGTAGAATGCCCCTGGGTTCCATCTTCAGTACTGCAAAAAATAAATAAATAAATAAATAAATAAATAAATAAATAAATAAATAAATAAATAAAATATTAAAATAAAACAATGCTGGAGGTAGAATGCCCCTGGGATCCATCCCTAGTATTGAAAAAAGAAAAGCAGCCGGACATGGTGGTGCACACTTGTAATCCCCGCTTTTGGGAGGCGGAGACAGGAGGATCACACTGGTTCAGAAACCCCAGTACCATTAAAAAGAAAAAGAAAAAAGAAAAGCAAGCGAGAGAGGGAGGGAGAGAGAGAGAGAGAGAGAGAGAGAGAGAGAGAGAGAGGGAGGGAGAGAATCCTAGTGAGCGGAAGCTGCGCTTGTCAGCTGGACGTCAGCCCGTGGGTGGGAGGTCCGCAGCGCTGCCCCGCAGCCCCCGGGTCCTCCTGTGGCGGGCAGGTGACACCGGGCTCTGCGTGGCCTCGATTTCCTTCACCACGCATGTCTGTCTGCACCCCACGAGGAGCCTCTTTGCTCCCTTGGGTCTGAATGCCCAGGCTCAGAGATGAGCCGATGGCCCCGGTGACAGGCCACCTTACCTGCTGACCGTTCATCCTAGGTACTGTGCGGCCATTTCTTCTGGAATTTTCCAGTTCCTCAGGCCAGTCAGCAGTGTCGGCCACTGGGCTTACCCCGCAGGTGGCCATTTTGCCATTCTTGCTTCGGCCCTCCTGGTCAGTCTCCCGGGCCTCTCTACGTGGCCGTCCTCTCCGTCCCTCTCTGTGGTCTCTCTGGGCTGGAATCTGATGTGCTCTCTGGTGACTCAGGTCTCTGCTGAGCAGAGGTGCTCGAGGGCTGGGGCAGCTTTTCCTGCGTTCTGGGCATCATTCTGCGGCCCTTCTTTGGGGTGGTCAGCAGTGGGTCTGCTAGCCATTCTCCATGTCACCCGTGATCTCCCTCCATCCCTTGAATCCTGTGACGTGGCTCGTGGTCCTCAGAGGTGTGGACCGCTCCTGCCCGTGTATCTGTATCAGGGTCTCGCCAGGAAGCACTCGAGTGTTTGGAATAAAAGGACTTAAATTAGGGAATATTTTGTACAGATGATGGAAGAGAGCCGGGCGTGGTGGCACACGCCAGGAATCCCAGTGCTTGGGAGGCTGAGAAGGAGGGTCGCAGGTTGGAGACCAGCCTCAGCAACTCAGCGAGACCCTGTTTCAAAATAAAATAAATAATATAAAATTGGGCTTGGGGTGTAGCTTGGAGGTTGAACATCCCTGGGTTCAATCCCCATTACAAGAGTCAAGGAGGCCATGGGGTGAATTCAGGCTGTGTGGGGCTCTCCACTCTCTCTCTCTCTTTTTTTTTCTTGTGGTGCTGGGATGGAACCCAGGGGCATTCTACCTCCAAGTTATACCCCCAGCCTGATCTTTTATTCTTTTTTTTTTTTTTTTTTTTTTGCGGGTCTGGGGATGGAACCCAGGGGCATTTGACCTCCGAGCTACACCCCCTGCCCTTTTTTTTATTCTTTATCTTGAAACCAGGTCTCACTGAGTTGCAGAGGGCCTCACTAAGTAGCTGAGGCTGTCTGCGAACCGCGATCCTCCGGCTTCAGCCTCCCAAATGCTGGGATTACAAGCGTGCGCCACCACGCCCGGCTCTATTCTTTATTTTGAAACGGGGTCTCACTAAGTTGCTGAGAGCCTCACTAAGTAGCTGAGGCTGGCATCGAACCTGTGAACCTCCTGTCTCAGCCTCCCAATAACTGGGATTACAAGCGTGCACCACCACGCCTGGCTTTCTCCACTCTTGAAAGATGTGACTGTGAGGGAAGGGAGAATGCACGTGTGTGTGTGTGTGTGTGAGTGTGTGTGTGTGTGTGAGTGTGTGTGTGAGTGTGTGTGTGTGTGTGTGTGTGTGTGTGAGATTTAGAATGAGAAAAGGAATAATAGCAAAGTATACACTTCTTTTTTTTTAAATTGTATGTGGTGCTGGAGATGAAACCCAGGGCCTTGTGTCTGGTAAGCGAGAAGTGCTGTGCTGCCAAGCCACACCCCCAGCCCTCGTATTCTAAAGTTTAAGTAGCTTTCAGGTATCATAAGCATCACAAAATCCAGAAAAAAAATATTGATCAACTGCCTGTCATACCTCCAAAATATTATTTTTCTACCCTTTTGGGAGCTTTCTCTATATGATGACCTTGCAATATTTTCCATTGAGTAGAAATTTAATCAATCAGCCGGGCGTGGTGGCGCACGCTTGTAATCCCCACACTTGGGAGGCGGAGACAGGAGGATCGCGCAGGTTCGAAGCCAGCTGCGCTGACTTAAGAGACCCTGTTTCCAAATAAAAAAATATAAAATTGGTCTGGGAGTGTAGCCCAGAGGTAGAAGGGCTTCCAGGAACCCCAGTATCACCAAAAAAAAAAAAAAAGAATAAAAAATAAAGCAGGGGGTATAGCTCAGAGGTCAAATGCCTCTGGGTTCCATCCCCAGACCCGCAAAAAAAATTAATTAATTAAAAATAAATAAATAAATAAATAAAGCCGAGCGTGGTGGCGCACACTTGTAATCCTCATGCTTGGGAGGCGGAGACAGGAGGATCACGCAGGTTCGAAGTCAGCCTTGCTGGCTTAAGAGACCCTGTTTCCAAATAAAATATGAAATAGGTCTGGGAGTGTAGCCCGTAGGTAGAAGGGTTCCATCCTCAGTACCACCAAAATAAACAAATAAATAAATAAATAAATAAATAAGGCTGGGGGCATAGCTGAGAGATAGAATGCCCCTGAGCATTCTACCCCAGTACTGCAAATAAAATTAGTTAATGAATTAAAATAAAATAAAAAATAGCGCTGAGAGCCAGACGTGACGGTGCACCCCTGTAATTCCAGTACTTGGGAGGTTGAGGGGACAGGATCGCAGGTTCGAGGACACGTCTCAGCAACCCAGCAAGACCCTGTTTCAAAACAAGAAATAAAGAGGGCTGGGGGTTTAGTTTGGAAGTAGAATACTCCTGGGTTCAACCTCCTGTACCAAAATAAAATAAGATATGATAGAGTAAAATCAAATAGGACTGGGGTGTAGTTCAGAGGTAAAATGCCACCAGCAACACGTAAGGCTTCTGTCGCTGATCCGACCCGCTGTTGCTTGTGCTACTGATGAGGGAGACCTTCCGTGTGGACTCGACACAGAGGAGATTGAACGCTTCCCTTCCAACTTCGCCTCTGGCGATTGAAACGATTTTCCATAGACTTGCTCCTGGCTCCGCACACTTCCGATCCTGCTTCTCCCCACTGCCCACGTTTTCCCGGCGCCAGGCACCGCAGGACACACTCGCGTCTGATGGTTTGGGGTGCAGCGGGATAGGTGGAACTGGTCTGTCGGTGGAGGGAGGGTTCCTGGATCCGTTTCTGTCTTGGGCTACGGGGCAAGAACTGAGCGGTGTGTGGAAACAGCTGGGAGCACCATAAATACAGCCCCGCTCAAGCCAGACTAAATACTTTTCCAGCTCTGCTTCCCCGGAGCCGGAGGCCCAGGTGCCAGGGATTCTTCCTGGCCATCTCGCCCAGGAGAGAGCGCGGTGGGCAGGGACCCAGTGGTCTGAACCGGTGGGAGTTAAATAGTTTCCGTGTTGCGCACTTGACAAACAAGCTTTTGGCCACGGGAATGGGTGGCTAGGGCCTTGAGGGTGACCCGTGCTGCGAAGGGTCCTAGAGATCGGCAGGGCAGCCCCTGCCACCTTGGATCGGAGGCTGGGGAGGAAGTCCCTCAGCACGGTTCAGGGCCGGGCGCACTGGCAGGAGCCAGGGTGACGCGGGTCTCTCTCCAGCAGGAGCTGAGGTTACGGAGGAGGCGCAGCCCGCTGCTAGGGACACCTTCCAAGCCAGAGGGCGAGAACGCCCGCCTCTCTCTCCCCTGCTCCCCGTCCCATCTCTCAGGCCTGTCCCTGGTTGATCGCAGCCCAGAGCCGGCAGACCCTGGGGACCCGGGCCCTGCAGCCCGCAGAGCTCAGCGGCTCGGCCGCTCCTAAGAGTTGGGCCTTTGCTATAGTTTGGAGCCCATATGTCCCCAAAGCCCCAGGTGTTGAAGGCTTGTGGTATTGGAGGTGGTGGAACCTTTAGGGGGTGGGCCGGGGGAAGGAAGTGGGGTCACCGGGCACGTGCCCTTCAAGGGGACATGCGACCCCAACTCCTTTTTCTTTCTCCTTTTGCTTCATGGTGGCATGAAGTGCTCCACCACGTGCTCCTGGGCGTGAGGTTCTGCCTCACCCCGCCCCCCAGAACAATAGAGCCGAGCAACCCTGCACTGGGAACTGGGAGCCAATGTAAGCCTTTCCTCCTGTGAAATCTAGTTGACTCAGGTATTTTGTCACAGCAATGGAACGTTGACTCATACCTGCTACATGCCAGCGGGACAAGCACCGCTGGGGCCCGGCAGTGAGCGAGGGAGTCTCTTCTTTCCCAGAGTTCACATTCTAGGGGAAGCCAACCAAGAATCAGCCTGCCCAGCTCTCGACTTGTCAAGGAACACATCAAATAGCGCTAAGGGTTTTGCCCAGAATTAAGATCCGTGGTTTGGTAGGAGGCGACCCACAGCTGTCTCCGATGGAGGAGCGAGGAGTCACAGAGATGGAGAGCTGTCAGCTGAGGCCAGGAAGGAGCTGGCCCTGTGAAGGCCGTGGATGGGCAGGAGGGAGCACAGGCCAAAGAGGAGGCTGGGCCAGGGCCTGCGGCTCCCTTTCCTCATCTGGGCAAAAGAGAGAGAAGCATCACCTCTAAAAGTCACAAGCGCCCCGGCACTGCCCGGCATCCGGCCAGCCTCCCGTAGACAGCAGGAGGCGCTGCCCTCCTTACTAAGGTCCTATTACCAGGAACAATGGGACCCCCCCCCCGCAATTTGCATTTCCCTATTTGCATCTTTGGCCAAAGGCACTGTGACATTTTTGAGTTTGAGGGTCTCCGTAGCTTCCCTGGGCGGCGGAATTCCACTCGCCAAGTTCACGGGAGCCTGACTCCCCCAAAGAAACAGTGTAACCAGAACCAGGACTGCCGGAGGGTCTGGACCCTTTACCGTGGCCCAGGCACGCTGGCCCCAGGAGAAGCATCTCTCCAGAAGAGCGAGGGAGCAGTAGAGGGACCTGGGCGGCGGGGTGCGGCCCTGGATGATCCCGAGATACGAGGGTCCCAGGCCCCCTTCACCCGTCTGCCCCCGGGAGCTCGGAGCACGGTCCTCGGGACGGCCTTGCAAAGCTTTCTTTCTCTTGGTTTCTCCAACCCTGGGCTTCACCTGCCACCCGGCTCTGTAGGGACTCTCTCCTGGGTGTGTGTGTGGGCCCGGGTGCCTTGGGGGGTGGAGGCAGGGTAGATGGAGGGCGGAGACAGGGTGATGGAGGGCGGAGACAGGCTGATGGAGGGCGGAGACAGGCTGATGGAGGGCGGAGACAGACGGTGATGGAGGGTTGGATGCAGCCTGGTCCTGTGCCTTCTGTGTCGTATCTTACTCCCCTGTCCTCTCTCTGCCGGGATGCTCAGGGTGACGCAGCTGGACCCCCAGGCAGCTTCAGGAGCCCCTCATTTTAAGCCCCTAACAATCCCTGTGCCCAGGTTGTTGTGGCCGTCCTGGGGCCCTCCTGACCTCAGCTGCCATGGGCCAGCCACGCGGCTGCGGCGTAGGCTGGAAGGCAGGGCTGCCTGGCACAGCTCCGCGCGGACACCCGAGCCTCCATCCCCCGTTTCCCTCTCTGGCCTCTTTTCCCCACGAGTGCGTTTCTGGGAGCCTGAGGCTGCTGAAGGCCAGGCCCAGTGGGCTGAGGGCTCAAGACGCCATCTCCCTGCTCCTGTCCCTCAGCTACCCATCGCCCCTCTGATGATCACTTAAACTTGCATTGCCACCAGGCGTGGGGGCGCGCGCTTGTAATCCCCGTACTTGGGAGGTTGAGACCGGAGGATGGAAGGTTCGCAGTCTCAGCTACTTAGTGAGGCCCTCCACAACTTAGTGAGACCCTATTTCAAAATACAGAAAAAGCCGGGTGTGGTGACGCTTGCTTGGAATCCTAGTACTTGGGAGGCTGACCCAGGAGGATCGCAGGTTCGCAGTCAGCCTCAGCAACTTAGTGAGACCCTGTTTCAAAATAAAGAAGAAAACACAGGGCTGGGGGTGGAGCTCAGAGGTAGAATGCTCCTGGGTTCCATCCCCAGTGTCGCAAAAATGTTATTTTTTGAATTTCAGGTAAACAAAGATAAATTTGAGTATAGGTGTGCCCTGCAAAATATTTGGGACTACTTACGCCCCCAAATTATCTGTTGTTTATCTGAAACTCAGGTGTAATTGAGCGCCCTGGCTTTGAATGGCAAAGC
The DNA here is from genome assembly GCF_963383645.1 of Muscardinus avellanarius. Lineage (NCBI taxonomy): Eukaryota > Metazoa > Chordata > Mammalia > Rodentia > Gliridae > Muscardinus > Muscardinus avellanarius. Next base: position 70,355,348 of record NC_137802.1, read on the forward strand.
CTCCTTGGGAGACCGAGGGTCCAGGTGGCCACTGGTGAGCTTTTGAGGAATGGGGCGGGGTCCTTGGCAGGCACTGATGTCTTGATGGCTGCGGCCACCTGGCATTTGGATGTTGCCCAAGCCAGGCAGCGCAAAGCTGTGCCCACCTGCTGGTCTGTTCCCCACCCGAGAGCCAGGAGTGAGGAGCAGCTTGTCTCCAGAGAGGGACCTGGCCACGTAAAGGTACTCCCCTGTCCACAGCTTCTTTTTTTGGGTGTGGTACTGGGGATTGAACCCAGGGGCATTCTACCTCTGAGCTCCACCCCCAGCCCATTTCTATTTTTTTTTTTTTAAATAGGGTCTCACTAGGTTGTGGGGAATCATCCTGTATCACTGAGGCTGGCCTCTAACCTGTGGTCTTTCTGTCTCAGCCTCCCCAAGGATTGGGATTACAGGTATGCGTCACCGCACTCAGATAACCCAAAGCCTCTTGAGTAGTGTCTGGTGTGGAGCAGAGGCTCGATAAATATTCACAAGCATCCACATTGAGTAGGTGTTCAGAAAGACAAAAATTTGCCCAGAGATACAGTAAGAGCTGAAGGCGGGTTTGTATCAGCTTGCTTCCTTCCTTCCTTCCTTCCTTCCTCCCTCCCTCCCTCCCTCCCTCCCTTCCTTTCTACCTTCCTGGGAACTGAACCCAGGGCCATTATTCCTCTGAGCTACACCTCCAACCCTTTTTTTCCCTTCAAAACAGGGTCTCGCTAAGTTGTCATGGCTGTCCTCGAACCCGCGATCCTCCGGTCTCAGCTTCCCAAGTACTGAGATTACGGGCGTGGGCCACCACACCGGCCCTGAATCCCCCTTGTCCAGCTTCCAGGTCTGCCGCTGGACCCTCCCCATAATCCCAACCCAGACCCAGGCCGAGGGCGCCATACCAGGACCAGCCTGGCGCCTCTTCCTGGTTGGCACTCTGTGGGCGGTGGACTGTTTGCTTCTGCAGGGGGCTGGGGGCTAGAAGCACGGGCGATCTCTGCTGGGGACTGCAGGTCAGGGTAAGCGTCAGAGCGGGGACTAGAACCTTTGGCTTCAAAGCCAAGGGCTCTGCTGTGGTAGCTGTTCCGTCCACCCGCTGTGATCCCAAGGCCAAGGGCTCGCTTGCCCTGTGAATGGGTGGCGCGACGGAAGGACGGGGGCTTTCATTCACAGCCCCAGGTTTAGGGACAGGGTGCCCTGTGCTGGGGGAGGCAGGGGCACCACCGGGAGGGTCTCAGCTCTTTAGCTCAGTGTACCCCTCCCTCAGCGGCAAAGGGCCGGGGCTGGGGCAGGGCAGGGGAGGGGCCGCTACCTCTCCGTCTGGGGTCCACGCAGATAAGCCCCGAGTGCTTTGGCTGCAGAGATAAGCCTGGAATCCACTCTCCTCTCACACCTGCGGCCCTGGAGTGCGCCCCAGCCCTGCACAGCTTCTGCGAGCAAACACCGAACTAGGAAAGGGGTGCAGACCCCGCGTCCAGGCCCGGGGTGGGGGCAGCCTGGGCAGAGGCAGGGCGGTCCCCGCCCAGGGTCTCAGGGACCCACCACAACTTTTCTGAGGGGCTCCCATGAGTTTTAAGAAAAAATTGGGAATAGATGATTATAAATAATGTCCTGCCAATATTGGAAACTCACGTTTGTGTACAGTGAGTTTGTACATGTCTTTTCCTTCCTTCCTTCCTCCTTCCCTCCCTCCCTCCCTCCCTCCTTTCCTTATTTCTTTCTTTCTTTCCTTTCTTTTCTGATTTTTTTTTCTTTTGGTGGTACCGGGGATAGAACCCAGCGGCATTCTACCTCCGAGCTACACCTCCAGCCCTATTATTTTTTATTCTTTATTTTCAAACAAGGTCTCACTAAGTTGCAGAGGGCCTCACTAAGTGGCCGAAGCTGGCCAGGAGGCTGTGATCCTCCCGTCCCAGCCTCCCAAGAACTGGGATTGCAAGTGTGCGCCACCACGCCCGGCTTCTTTCATTTCTTTTTCTTTCCTTTCTTGTGGTCCTGGTGATTGAATTCAGAGGTGCTCTACCACAGGCTACACACCCAGCCCCCCTTTTTTACTCTATCCTGTGCTTTTATTCATTTATTTATTTATTTTTTGTGTGTGTAGTACTGGAGGTGGAACCCAGGGGCTTTTCTACCTCTGGGCTATACGCCCAGACCTATTTTATACTTTATTTGGAAACAGGGTCTCACTAAGTTGCTGAGAGCCTCATTAAGTAGCTGAGGCTGGCTTCGAACCTGTGCCGATCCTCCTGTCTCAGCCTCCCAAGCGTGGGGATTATAAGCATGCGCCACCATGCCCGGCTCTGTGTTTTATTTTATGAAGGTACTGGGGATGGAACCCAGAGGCATTTTACCTCTGAGCTATACCCCCAGACCTATTTTATTCTTTTAATTGGAAACAGGGTCTCACTCAGTCACAGATGGCCTCACTAAGTTGCTGAGGCTGGCGTTGAACCTGCGATCCTCCTGCCTGAGCCTCTCAAATACTGGGATGGCAAGCGTGCGCCACCACGCCTGGCCTGCATTTTATTTTTTAATATACTTTTTTTTTTTTTTTGATGGTACTGGGGTTCCTGGAAGCCCTTCTACCTCCGGGCTACACTCCCAGATCTATTTTACATTTTTATTTGGAAACAGGGTCTCCTAAGCCAGCGCGCGCGGCTGGCTTCGAACCTGCGCGATCCTCCTGTCTCCGCCTCCCAAGCGCGGGGATGACAAGCGTGCCCACCACGCCCGGCTTTTTAATATACTTTTACCGTTGCATTTATTTGCGCATCATAACGAGGTTCAGATGGGAGCGTGAACCTCGGGTGCACACAGCACTTGGTACATTTCCTCCCAGACCCTTCCCTGCTCGCTCCCGCCCCCCATTTTACTGGGATCTCTCCAGAGTCTCACATATCCAAAAGTCTCTTCTGTATATGAGAAAACATCAAGCCCTTCACCTCGTGATCTCACCTGACGTAAGGTTCTCTGGTCCATCCATTTTCCTGCGAGCGCATTACGTTTGCTTCTTCTTTATGGCTGAGTCAAATTCCATTGCGTGACACACCAGAGTTTTGCGCCCTTTCATCCGCTGCTGGACACCGGGGTTCCGTGACCGGGCGCTTATGAGTCGTGCTGTGTAAGCGTGGATATCCGTGTACCTCGCTAACATCCTGACCTCGATTCCTTTGGAAAGATACCAAGGTGTGAAATAGCCACCCCCAGCCCTTTAAATTTTCCATTTTGAGACAGTGTCTCCCTAAGTTACTCAAGCTGACCTCCAACCTGTGATCCTCCTGTCTCAGCCTCCCTAGTACTGGGATTACAGGCGTGCTCCACCACGCCCGGCCTGTACATGACTTTTTTTTTTTTTTTTTTTTTTTTTTTGCAGCACCAGGAATGGAACCCAGGGGCATTCTACCTCTGAGCTCCACCCCCAGCCCTATTTTTATTCTTTATTTTGAAACAGGGTCTCACTGAGTTTCAAAGGGCCTCACTGAGTAGCTGAGGCTGTCCGTGAACTGCGATCCTCCTGTGTTAGCCTCCCAAGCGTGCGCCACCATGCCCGGCTATGTACATGACTTATGAGAGGAAGGCTATTAGAGCCCATTATTTGTCAATCCATGAGCAAAACAGGGGTGCAGTGGTGACCCTTGCCCGTGATGGTCCCTTTCCACCATCTTGGGGATCTGGGGCAGTAGTCCTGGACCAGAGGTGGGGACATAGGACCTTCACCAGCCCCCTGGGAGACAGGCATGGTGCCTGGCTATTGGCCATCATTGAAAAAGCAAGGACCAGCCTGGAGTGGTGGTGCACGCTTGTAATCCCAGTTACGCTTTCTGCTTCCTCCAGCCTCATCTGATGTATGTTTTAACCTTGTAGCCTTGACTGTAAATTTTACGGCTGTTTGTCCCCTGCCTGGGACTCATGAACGTTTTATGAATCAGTCTTTGCCTGGGGCTCGGTGAGCAGATGCCAGGAGGGGAGGAGCCAGGGCGGTGCGAACCCCAGAGCGGAGCTCCCCTGAATCCTGACTCTTTTTCCTGGATCTGGGAACCACCCATCTTTCTACTATGCCTTCTCTCAGAGGCTGGGAGGGTCTGACCTCCCCGAATCGGGACTCACATGATCCTGGGCCTTTCCTGGGGCAGCAGTGCCTGGGCCATGGCAGGAGGGTCATTGGTTAAGGCCTAATGATAGGTCCTTGGTCCAGGCTGGTGTATTATAATAATATTGTAGAATATGATTACTATAATATTAATATAATAATAATAACATCACTTGTTGAGTATTTTATGCCAGACACTCTGCTAAGTGCTTGTAATGTGTAGCCCTAATTTTTTTTGTAACATAAAATAAATTATTTTTGCAGTAACTGGGGATTGGACCCAGGGGCAGCCTGCCTCTGAGATACATCCCCAGCCCTAGTTTTTATTCTTTATTTTGAAACAAGGTCTCACTAAGTTGTGGAGGGCCTCGCTAAGTAGCTGAGGCTGGCCGCGAACCTGCGATCCTCCTGCCTCATCCATCAGTTGCTCTCTCCCTCCCTCCCTTCTTTCTCTCCTCCTCTTCCTCCTCCTCCTCTTTCTCCTTCTCCTCCTCCTCCTCCTCCTCCTTCTTCTCCTTCTTCTTCTCCTTCTCGGTTCAATCCCCAGGAGCATTCTGCCTCTGAGCTACACCCCCAGCCCTATTTTATTTTGAAACAGGTTCTCACTAGGTTGATAAGAGCCTCACTATTTGCTGCGGCTGTTTAGCTGAGGCTGTCTTCAAATCTGTGATCCTCCTGTCTCAGCCTCCCAAGTACAGGGATTTCAAGTGCGCACCACCACGCCTGCCTTCCTCCCTTCCTTCCTTCCTCACTGGGGGCGAACGCTGGGCCTTCTGCATGTCAAGCACATCCAGCACTGAGCTACCCCTCAGCTCTCAGTTGTACCCGGCTCTGGGTGTCCTGTGACCTTCTGCTACGCGCATGCGTTGTGCAGAGTACCAGTCAGGGCGCGCGTTTCTGCCTCCTTGAGCACATACCATCTATTCGTAGCGGGAGTGTCCCAAATCCTTTCTCCTGCGCCCCTTATTTCATTTTTTTTTTTTTTTTGGTGGTACTGGGGGTAGAACCCAGAGGCTTTCTACCTCCAAGCTACACTCCCAGACCTATTTTCTATTTTATTTGGAAACAGGGTCTCACTGAGTTGCTGAGAGCCTCACTAAGTAGCCGAGGCTGGCTTCGAACCTGCGCGATCCTCCTGTCTCAGCCTCCCAAGCGCGGGGATGACAAGCGTGCGCCACCACGACCGGCTCCCTCCCTTCATCTTAAAGACCCTGAGTACACACCATCCTTGTCCCCACCAGGCCAACTAAGAGGCTGAGATTAGCCTCTGCCAGCCCCAGGGAAGGTCTGGGTTTGAACCGGGCCCTCTGACTCCGGTTCTCCTGCCTCCTCGGCTCTGAGGACTCTGATCCCTGGCCCTTCAACGACTCCAGACAGCAGAGTTTCACACTGTCTCCTCTCCATCCGTATATGTTTTATTTAAAAATCACATAAAAATAGCTCAGTTCCCGACTGGAACACGGAGTCGCTAGTTGTGTTGGACGAGGGCCTGAGGCTGCCGGTCCTGGCCTGGGAGCCAGTGGCGGCCGAGCCGGGAGCTGGCCGCCTCCCCTTCTCATTGACGAGCACCCTTTGCACCGGGGGCTGCCTGGCACCAGGCTCCCGTGCGGGGAAATTGGAAAAACAAACGGTGTAAATAAAATAAAGCACCGCCCCAGAAATCTGAAACATATGCAGAGTCCCTCTCCACTGCCCCGGATTTGGGGAGAAGGGGTCAGATGCCTGCACAGAACCCTTTCCGCTTTACTCCTGCCTGGAAGCCAGGGGCCAGGGGGCCGGAGTGGGTGTCCAGCTGGCCCAGGGGAGGACAGCACAGCTCTGTCCCAGGCATCCTCTGCAGAGACGTCTCCGCCGGAAGTGATTCAGTTTGTGGGAACGTTTGCTTAGGCTTCTGATGGGCTGGCCATTCCTCACACCGAGGTTCCCATGTCGGGGCCCGCGGGACACAGTGCCGTCCACTAGCCCCCGGCCCTGGGCAGCTGAGCCCGCAGCTGCCACTGGTGGTGTGTGGGGGCTGCACGGCCTGTCATTACCTACTGCGTCTCCCAGTCGGTGGGAGGGGCCGCAGCTGCTGGTGGAGATGTGCTCGTGGGGGAGCCGGGCCTGCCTCCGTGTCCCCTCCAGCCTGTCTGAGCCTCTCCTGGTCCATAGGGGCGGGAGGCCCTGGGAGGCAGATGCTGTCCTCCGATTTCCCCCAGCTCTGCAGCCCTGGGCAGCCTCTGTCTGGGGAGTTTCCCCAAATTCCTGGGCTTCCCCGACAGGTCTTCGTGGTCCAGCAGTGAGCAGAGGATCCCTCGGTCCGTGGGCACCAAGGTCACAGATGTGGCCAGGGTGGGGTGGGGACTCTGCAAGAGAAGCCAGTGCTGCTGGCACTGGGGACCTGCTCAGCTCGGAGCCCCACTTCTTCCCTCCCCGTGAGATGGGCGGCAGCACTGGCCTCTGGGCTTGGTGACCGAGCGTGAGGAACATGAGCAGGATACGCTGTTGTCACGGGAGCCTGGGCGGGGGGCATCGCAGGGGACACGGGAGCCTAGGCGGGGGGGGGGGCTGGGCGGGGGGCGGCGCAGGGGACTCCGCAGCGCCCAGCCCCACCCCTCCAGGGCACGGCCCCTTCGCCCTCTGGAAGCCTCCGTGGCTGCTCCAGGCCCAAGTGCTCACACACCCTCCGTGGGGGTTCCCACAGGGTTGCTTTGCATGATGAAGGGGTTCAGCTGAAACTGAGGTGCATCCTGGGGTCCCCAGTATCAAAAGAGGCCCATACTCTGGCCAGTACTCTGCCTATACCACTTCTCCAAAGGACAAACAGTGCCCTTTCTGCTCTTGGTTTCTGAGGCCGTTGGGAGCTCGCGTGTGGCCCAGGGCAGGACATCACAAAGGCCGGTGTGCAGGCCGCCCGCCTCAGCACCTGAGCCCTCAGCAACGAGACTGGCCGCGTCCACCTCCAGCCGGGCGCAGCTTAGGAGGGGCCGAGTGGGTGGATGCCGGCTGGTAGGTGGGGTGGCCAATGGCAGGTAGATGGATGGAGGAGTGGACAGGTGGGTGTGGTGGGTGGAGGGATGGGTGGGTGGCTGGATGAGTGGTAGGTGGATGGATAGATGGGAGGGTAGAGAAGTAGGAGGAGGGGTGGATAGTGGATGGTGGAGGATAGATGGGTGGGTGCAAGAACCTGTGCAGGATTCTAAAGAGCAGCTGTCCACTCTGACCTGCAGCCACATGGGTGTCTGACGATAGAATCGTCTGGATCTAGCCTGGGCTCTTGTCTTGCTGTTGTGGGCACGGGGATGCCCTGCGCGGGCTGGCCTGGGCATCCCTGAGCTCTCTGAAGCATGGATGCCTGGCGCTGCCCATGTGGACCCCAGAGCACCACCACCCAGCAGCAACAGGGCGGCCGCCTGTGTTCTTGACTGCTGCTCCTGGCGGCGTTGGGGGTTTGCTGGGCTTGGCACCTTGCAAGCTTCCTCAAGACTGGACTTGCCTGCCCCGAGCCTCTCCAGCAGGCCAGCGCCAGGCCAAGGGGCGTGTGCAGGCTGTATTGATCTGGGGCCCCGGAGAGGACAGCTCGGCCCCACCTTCCCCAGATCCAGTCCGGCTCTGTGGTGGAGGCCGGGATGGCAGCTGAGTGCCAGCCCGCTGGCCCGCACCGCACGAGGATGCTCGAGCCAGGCCCTGATTTTGGAGTCTGCCAGACTTAGCATTCATCGTGCCCTTGGGAAGGTTCCACAACCCCACTGAGACCCAGCTCCCTTATCCACAAACGGGGTAGGGAGGGTTTAGGGGAGAACTGTGTCGGCGTCTGGGCGTTGGCCGCCATCACGCTGAGGTCCGGTGGCAGCTGATGGTCCAGGAGCCCTAGCAGGTGCAGAAGCGAGGACTGTCCCCAGGAGGGACGACGGCCTCTGGCCTCAAGTGACCTTGCTTTGTCTCTGTCTTTAGGAGTCACTCGGGCCTCCAGCGGCCGGCTCCGGAGGCTTGGCGACGCGACGGGCCCAGGTAAGTGGCTCGTTTGGCCTCGGCCATCTTCAGGATCTGAATCGCCACGGGGCTGAGCCCTCATGCATGGCTCCTGATGGTTCCTGCTCCTCTCACAGCCGGCTTCTGTGCACAGCTCTGACTGACACCACGCATGCGCAGCGGGGACCACTCAGCTCTGCAGCGAGCTCTGTCCTGGCCCAGGGAGAAGGCCGCGGGGCAGGACAGCGGGGCAGGGAGGTGGGCAGCTGGGTGGCCTGGCTTGCGGCGTGGGGGGCTGGGCAAGCCACAGAAGGGTGGCTTTGAGCCCTGGCCGCTAGGTCCTGACTCGGTGTCCCAGGCCTCATGGCCACTCCCGGCAGCCTCTTGGTGAGGAGGCAATCCGGCCCGAACCTGGGGCCTCCTGCTGGCGGCCACCTGCTGTTCTTGCCACAATTTGTGTATTTGAAAGTTTTTCCCAGTAATGAATGGGATTAAAACACACACACACACACACACACACACACACACACACACACAGGCTCTCCGCGGTAGGGCTCTGGGGCCATCCAGGTCAGGAGTTACCTCTCCAGGCTTGGCGGGGGCTCTGCCAGTGGGGCGGCCAGCCTGGGCAGGCGCAGGGCCCGCCACCCTTCCTTGGTGCTTGGAGCTGAGTCTCAGTGCCTCCCGTCCCCAGAGCCGACCCCACTGCAGCCGTCCCAAGCTCCCTGTTCCCAGAGCCCACCCTGTCACCTCTCGGCTGCCAGCTTAGGGGACATCGATTGCTTCCCCTGGCGGCCCCCGTTCAGAGAGGACGCGGGGCACAGAGGCGGAGGGGCCGGCCTCCTCTGGGGATGGCGAGCCCTTTGGGAAGCGCAGAGATGCCGTGCTCCTGTGTGTGGGAGACCAACCAGGGCAGACCCCAGGCCGGATGGAGGGCCACGTGGAGACAGAGCAGGCAGGGGCCGCGTCCTCGCGGGCAGCCACTCCAGACGAGAGGACGGAAGTTATAGGAAGCCACTCGGGAGGTCCACCCGAGTGAGGATGGTGGGTGGCGTTCGTGTGGCCCCTCCAGCTGTGCCCTCCCCAGGCCAGGGAGCCTGGGGGGCAAGGGGCGCCCCCTGTGTGGTAGGAGTGCTTTATCCCCCACTGCCCAGGAGTGTAGCCGGCATCCACACGCGTCCGAGGTCCACTAGAAGTATACATTCGTAAGCTTATTTCACTCTTTCATTCATGAGCATAGACTTATTTTCAGCTAATTTCTAGTTAATATTGACATGTGGCCGGGAAAACAAGCAGAGACCTAGACCTAGACTGTGTTGGCTACCAGGGGCCCCAGAATCCAGACCCCAAACGTTCCCGAGCCAACTTCCGGGGCCAGCAGGGACCTGCGCCTTGGCCTGTCCCCACCACAGGCCTGTGGGGACGGAAGATGTCTCTTTGCAGGCAGCAATGGAGGTAGCGGGCGTGGTGTGTGGATGGCGTGGCCGCGGCGTGAGGGCGCACGAGGGCTGGGTGGAATGCAGGCCGAGGCGTTCACAGGAGCGTGCGTGACAGCCCCTTGCAGTTTTGGAAGAGACTGGGCGTGGGCAGCGGAGGGTGACGCCCGGCTGGAGGCCCCTGGGCTGCCCCGTGACTCAGCCCGGTGGTTAAGAGACGCCCCGCCCACCGCAGCCCTGCAGGTTCCCTAACCACTGGGCTGCCCAGCACTGCCGTGCGTCTGTGGGGCTTTTCTCTGGGGCCCCTTGGCTTTGCCACAGGTCTGCCTCCCCACCTCCCTCCTTCCTGCTGGCCAGCCTTGATGGGATGGGCTGGGGGACCTCCCAGAGCTTTGGGGGGCTGGCACCCCAGGCTGCCTAGACGGGTCCCCTGGAGGTTGTTGCTTGGGCTCCGGCTGGCCAGATCTGTGCCGTCAGCACTTGGCAGCGCTCGGCCTGGAAGCCTAAGGCATAATTTGCCAAAGCCCAGAGCTGCGAGCCGCTGATCAGGGTTTCTCTGGGGCTGCTGCTGACACACACAGCCCTCTCTTGTGGGCTCCAGCCCAAGACACCCTTTCGTGGCTCCAGTCTCCAAGTCCTGCCTCTGCTACCAGGACCACGGTCCAGACCCGAGCCTCCCGGACCCCAGCCTCCCAGGGCAAGTCCCCGGGGAGGCCTGCTCACTCCTCTCCAGCTCTGGGCCTCGGTTGGACCCTCTTGCTGATTCTCTGTCTAGAAGGCCGCAGGACTGCGTCACGGCGCCTCCTGCTTTATTTCACGTTTCCCGTGAGGGTGGGTGTGTTTGGGCCTAGGCTGGTTATGGCCATTTCAGGCACAAGCCACGATCCTTCAGCTCAAACGGCACCCACAATCTCTTGCTAAGTTGCTGAGGGCCTTACTAACTTGCTGAGGCTGGCCTCGAGCTTGCAATCCTCCTGTCTCAGCCTCCCAAGTACTGGCCTTACAAGTGTGCACCACCGCACCCGGCTTCTTTGGTCCATTCTTTTGACTGCAAGCCATAGCGCCTGTGTGGGAGACAGCTCGTCTACCCCTTGGCCAACGGGTGGACTTCCTGGGGGCCTGCGCGTGTGTTTCTCTAGATGGGTCAGCTGGACCACAGGGATGCCCAACTAAGCCCTTCGAGATGTTGCCATGGTGCCCGCCTTCTGGATGGTTCTCCCACACTCCTTTCTGTGCCCCAAGCAGCCTCTCTGGGTGACTATAGCCCCGGGCGACCTTTGCCCTGGTTCCCACGGTAGAGTTCCCGGGATGTGTCTGAGCCTTCTACCTCCCGCCGGGATCCCTGGAGCCTTCTCCTTCTGCCCAACATCCGGCATGTCTCTGGGTCCTGCTTTTCCTCATTCTGGTACCTCTGCGCTCTGAGACTTCCCGCCCGGCACCGGTTCTGGGTTGAACAACGTCACCCTCCCCTGTTCCTGTCCATCTAAAAGCTCAGAATGTGCGTGTGGCGTGACCTGGAAATCGGGTCCTTGCAGATGTTATTAGTTAAGAACCTGGGGATGAGGTTAGGAGGAGCCGGCGTCCTCACAAAAACAAAGGAGAGGCCACCTGAAAACCAGGCAGGGGCTGGGAAGAGACAGGAAGGACCCTGTCCTGGGGCCTTCGGAGGGAGCCTGGCCCAGCCTCCACCTCGATTCTGGACGTCTCGTCTCGAGGTCTGTGAGATGACGGGGTTTCAGCATGTTAAGCCTCTAGCCTGTGGGGGCTTTGCTCTGTTACAGCAGTCACAGGATACTCATACACTCCCTCATCGTTGTGCTAGACAACCCCTCCCATGGAAGGATCTCCCTGCACCACTGTAGCCAGGCCTGGCTGGGGCCCCCGGCCACTGGACTCTGGGCCTTCCCCGTTGACACTTAGCTACAGCTGTGGGCTGCCACTGTCCCGGCAGGCAGTAGGCACAGAGGGCGGGGCCTGTCGCTGGGTCCCGCTGGGTCCCCGGGGTGTAGCTGCTCTGTTCACTAGTTGCATGGCTGGCTGCCCTGTGCCAGGCCACGTGGGCAAAAGTGTGCCACCCAGAGGGAGCTGGTGGAGGAGGCGGCTGCAGGATCTGCTGCTGGGCGCCCCGCGCCTGGGCTCCTGCGGGCAGCTTGGCTTGTCCCTTCCTCCCCCGCTGACTGATGCCCGCGCCTCCCCCGTTCCTCTGGCCTGTCAGCCTTGCCAACACCCCAGGCTCTCCAGCAGGAAGTTCAAGTGCCCGCCTTGCCCTCTGCCTCCCCAGCAGCCCGGCCCAACAGCTCACTGAGACTGCGTCGCTCCCCTCTCCCCAGTAGCCCTTCGATGGTCCGTCCATGGACTTGTGAGGCCCTCTGCAACTTAGTGAGACCCTGTTTCCAAAAAAAAGAGGGTCTAACCGAGGCCCAGAGCTGGAGGGGAGTGAGCAGGCCTCCCCGGGGATTTGCCCTGGGAGGCACGGGCTCCTCAGATCCCCTGTTCACCCAGCAGATTACTGGGCCCCACAGAGCAGTCAGTGTTGGGCTCCCAGCGGCAGGAAGTAGAAGCACCAGGTCCCAGGGACGGTTCAAGGCCCAGCCTCACCCCTCCCTCCTCCCCTTCCAGAGCCAGCGCCAGCTCGGGCTCCAGCCGGGCTGCAGGATGGAGGCAGCCGGAGGGCTTTAGCGGTGGAATCCCTCCTCGTCTGCGCTGCCTTCCTGGTTTCCTTCCACGCTGACCTGGAAGGGCTCCCCAAGGAGCCCGCAAGGCCGTCACTCACACCAGTAAACCCTCCAGCGGCCGCAAGGGCAGAGGGGAGCTGGCTCCTATTTATTAAGGAACAGCTGAATCTGGAGGGTCGATAAAAAGTAGGGAGAAGATTCTAGAGAGGAATGCAGCTGGTCCCGACTTGGGGCGCGGCTCACTCTGGAGGCTGCAGCCCCCTCGGCTGGGGCCCCTGGAAGGCAGGTTCTGGGCAGGTGCAGAGGGGCCGGTCAGTGCCGGGAAGCTGGGGACAGAGCTTTCAATTCAGGGAAGCAAACTTCAGTCTCCGAGTCTCAGGATGAATTGGAAACGAACAGAAGGAAAAGTCTTTTTTCTTTTTGTGGCACTGGGGAAGGAACCCAGGGGCATTCTACCTGCGAGCTTCACCCCCAGTTCTATGTTTTGCTTTTTATTTCTAAACAAGGTCTCGCTAAGTTGCAAAGGGCCTCACTAAGTAGCTGAGGCTGACTGCGAACCCGCAGTCCTCCTGTCTCAGCCTCCCGAATGTTGGGGTTACAAGCGTGAGCCGCCACGCCCAGAAAAAGTCATGTTTTAAAGCTAGAGCTTGTGCCATCTCTGTGGCTCATTGTGGTGGTTCAGAAGTCCCTGCAACAGGGGCAGGACTGGCAGGTGGCAGAAAATCTGGCCCAAACCATTAGAAAGTGTCCTTTCCTCTGGGTGTGGTGGCACACAGTTGTAATCCCCGTACTTAGGAGACTGAGACAGGAGGGTTGCAGGTTCGAGGACAGCCTCAGCAGGTACTCAAACTCTCATCAACCTACCTTGTTTCAAAATAAAAATAAAGCTGAGTGTGGTGGCGCACACTTATAATCCTAGCATTCGGGAGGCTGAGACAGGAGGATTGCAGGTTCTTTGCCAGCCTCATTGAGACTCTGTTTCAAAATAAAACGGTGTGCTGGACCCCCTGGGTTCAATCTCCAATACCAAAAAAAAAAAAAAAAAAGGAAATAAAATGTCATTTTGGCCAGACATTCTCTCCCAGGGGGTGCACCAGGTAGGGGGTGCTGAGCCCCATTGTGCACCTGCCCTTGCGGGGCCTCTGTTGGGATCTAATGGGAGAACCCTGCTTTCCTGGACGTCTGGGCCAGCCGCAGCGCCCCTGGGAACGCCTGGCACCTGCTCGCCTCCTCTCAGAGGGTGCCGGGCATCCTATGTGCTTCCTGGGGAGGACTGTGCTGCTCGGGCTGTAGCATGGGGCCACTGAACTGAGCCGGCTGCTGGGCAGGTTTGGGAAAACCCCCTCGCCGGCCTCGTCACAGCACCCGGGGAAAGAGAGATGACCGGACTTCTTCTGCCCCGCAGGGAGCAGAGGCTGAGCCTGCAGATGTTTTCAGTTGGGGGCATGGATTTCCACCCAGGAGGAGAGTCAGTACCTAGAAGGTTCCAGTGGCAGGGTTGTCCACAAGGACTGAGCCAGACTTTGGACAGGACCGGAGGGGAAGGAGCAACCTTGGAGGGCTTCCCATCAGAGGGAGCATTGGCGCCTCAGGAAAGTTTTGGCCGGACCCGGTGGCGCACGCTTATAATCCCAGTACTCGGGAGGCTGAGACTGGAGGATCGCAGGTTCAAGGACAGCCTCAGCCATTTGGCGAGACCCTCGGCAACTTAGCAAGATCTGGATTCAAAAACATCATCAACAACAACAACAACAAAATTTTAAAAAGAATTGGAGCCGGGCATAGTGGCGCACGCTTGTAATCCCCGCGCTTGGGAGGCTGAGACAGGAGGATCGCGCAGGTTCGAAGCCAGCCTCAGCTACTTAGTGAGGCTCTCAGCAACTTAGTGAGACCCTGTTTCCAAATAAAATAGAAAATAGCCCGGAGGTAGAAAAGCTCCTGGGTTCCACCCCCAGTACCAGTAAAAAAAAAAAAAAAAAAAAAAAGGGCTTTTAGAGTACCCCTGTGTTCAATCCTAGCACAGAGAGAGAGAGACAGAGACAGACAGAGAGAGAGGAGAGAGGGGGGGGGGGTTCTGGAGAGCGAAGGCCGGCTGCTCACCTTCCTCTACAATGCTCCCTAGCTGGTGTGGTCAGGGCGCCCCTGTCCCTGTCTGTGGGTCTGGCCTCCTGGGGGCTTGGCTGGTGTCCAAGAGACAGCACTCAGGCCCTTGCTGCTTCTCTAAGCCAGGCCTGTGCCCAGAGTTCAGAGGAGCAGGAACTGCTGGGATTAGCATGGCAGAGTGGCTCGGGAGTTCCGGTCATGGAACAGAGATGCCGCCTGGGAACCTTCTGGAAGGGGCTGTTGGGTAATGGCGCCCACGCCGTGGGGCTCGAGAGCGGGCACAAGTGGGGTTCCCAGGGCTGGGGCCCCGAGCAGCAAGCCCAGGTGCACCTGGGGAAGGATGGCGAGTGGGTAGCCAAGCCTGCCGGGACTTAGTGACCCTCAGGTGCTCTCCCGAGTGTGAGGCGGGGCGAGCTTTGCGGTCTTTGTGTTTGTTTGGTTGGTGTTTGGTCCTGGGGATGGAGCCCAGGGGCATTCGGCCTCCGGGCTACACCCCAGCCCTAGTTTTTATTCTTTCTTTTGAAACAGCGTCTCACTGAGTCTCAGAAGCCCGTGCTCTGTAGCTGAGGCTGGCGCTAACCTGCGTCCCTCCTGTCTCAGCCTCCCGAGTACTGGGATGACAAGCCCGCGTCACCACGCCCAGATGCTTTTTGATTTTGAGAGTGGATCTTGCTAAGATGCTGAGGCTGGCCTGGAATCTGCGAGCCTCCCGTCTCAGCCTCCCACACATTGGGATTACAGGTGTGGGATAAGACTTTTATAAACCCAGAAACCCCCGGGTTCCTCTGGAGCACAGGGTCCCAGAGTGGGCATTACTGACCCCCAGGGAGTGCTACAATCGAATATAGACACGCGAAAAAATGCTAATTTGTCACGGCAGCCTTCTCTGCTCTTTCCCTTAAAAAAATGGTAGATTTCAGTTAGGCCTGGTGGTATGTGACTGTAACCCAGTACTTGGGAGGCTGAGACATGAGGTTTGCAGGTTCAAGGATAGCCTCAGCGATTTAGCAAAACAGTGTTTTTAAATAAATAAACAAGCCGGGCGTGGTGGCGCACGCTTATAATCCCCACACTCTGGAGGCAGAGACAGGAGGATCGCGCAGGTTTGAAGCCAGCCTCAGCTGGCTTAAGAGACCCTGTTTCCAAACAAAAATATAAAATAGGTCTGGGAGTGTAGCCCAGAGGTAGAAGGCCCCTGGGTTCCATCCCCAGTACCACCAAAAGAATAATAATAAATAATAATAATAATAATAATAATAATAAATAAACAAACAAGAGCCAGGTGTGGTAGCGATTGCTTGTGATCCCAGCATTCTGGAGGCTGAAACAGGAGGATCACGGTTCGAGGACAGCCTCGGCTACTTAGTGAGGCCCTCTGCAACTCAGTGAGACCCTGTTTCAGAATAAAGAATAAAAAATAGGGCTGAGGGTGGAGCTTGGAAGTAGAATGCCCCTGAGTTCCATCCCCAGTACCATAAAAAGTAAAAAGAAAGAAAGAAAAGAAAAGAAAGAACAAAAAGCCTAGAGGAGGTGTCTTGGAGGTAAAATGCTCCTGGGTTCTATCCCTAGGACCGAAAAAAACAAAGAAGTAGATTCCAGGAAGGGGTGCTGAGCAATTTTTTTTTTTTTTCTGAAAAGGGGAAATAAGCCAAAGAAGTTTGGGAGGAGCCGTGGGGAAGCCACCGCTGGGCTGGCCCGGCAGGCTGCCCCCTGTGCCTGCACGGAGCCCAGGGCCGCTGCCTGGGCCCGGCCCGCCCCTGCACGCTGCCTCCGAGCCGGCCGTGACTAACGCGGGCCTCGTCCCAGCCATCGGCGCTGCCAGGTCTTCAGGTTCACATTATCCCCCGCTCGGGCCAGCACGCGTGGATCTTGAGGGCTGGTGGAGACGCAGACGCGGCCGCACTGCGCCCTGGGAAGCCGAGGGTCCAGGCTGCGCTCGGCAGCGCCGCCCAGCTTGCCGGGCTCTGGCCGGGCCGCTCTGCCTAGTTTGGCCACCACCCTGGAAATTGGTGCTGAAGAGCCTCCTGTGGGGTTAACAGCTTCCTTATTGATACTTTTTCTATAATTTCTGTACTTTTTCAATAAGCAGATATTATATTTAATTTATTAGGTACTAGGGATTGAACTCAGGGACGCTCTACCACTGAGTGACATCCACAGCCTTTTTATTTTGATTTCTTTTGCTTTGTAATAGTACTGAGATTGAACCCAGGGGCACCCTACCTCTGAGTCACATCTCTGCCCTTTTATCTTTTTATTTCTTTATCTTTTTGGTGCTGAGGATTGAAACCAGGAACATCCTACCTCTGAGCTACCTCTCTAGCCCTATTTTTTATTATTATTATTTATTTATTTTAAAGTAAATTTGCACGCAGGACATTTATTTTTTTTTATTTATTTATTTTTTGGTGGTACTGGAGGTAAAACCCAGAGGTTTTCTACCTCCGGGCTATACTCCCAGACCTGTTTTCTATTTTATTTGGAAACAGGGTCTCACTAACTTGCCGAGAGCCTCACTAAGTAGCTGAGGCTGGCTTCGAACCCGTGCGATCCTCCTGTTTCAGCCTCCCAAGCGCGGGGATTACAGGCGTGCGCCACCATGCCCAGCTTATTTATTTATTTATTTATTTATTTATTTATTTATTTATTGCAGTACTGGGGATGGAACCCAGGGGCATTTTACCTCTGAATTACACCCCCAGCCCTAATTTTTAGTGTTTTTACTTATTTTATTTTTTTGCGGGTCTGGGGATGGAACCCAGGGGCATTTGACCTCCGAGATATACCCCCTGCCCTATTTTTTATTATTTATTTTGGTGGACTGGGGTTTCTGGAAGCCATTCTACCTCTGGGCTACACTCCCAGACCCTTTTTTTTTTTTAAATGTTTTTATTTGGAAACAGGGTCTCTTAAGCCAGCACAGCTGGCTTCGAACCTGCGCGATCCTCCTGTCTCCGCCTCCCAAGCGCGGGGATTACAAGCGTGCGCCACCACGCCCGGCTTATTCTTTATTTTGAAACAGGGTCTCACTAAGTTGCAGAGGGCCTCACTAAGTAGCTTGGGCTGTCCAAAAACCACGACCCTCCTATCTCAGCCTCCCAAATGTTGGGATAACAAGCGTGCGCCACCACCCCTGGCTGTGTTTTAATATTTTAAACAGAGTCTCACTGAGTTGCGAAGGCCCTCACTAAGTAGCTGAGGCTGTCTGCGAACTGCGAGCCTCTTCCCAAATGCTGGGATTACAAGCGCCTGCCACCATTCCCGACTTATATTTATAATTTTGGAACAAGATCTTGCTAAGTGCTTAGGGTCTGGCTAAGTTGCTGAGGCTGGCCTCAGACCTGTGATCCTCCTGCCTCAGCCTCCCAGGTACTGGTTTACAGGCGTGCACCACCACATCTGGCCAAGTTGTAAATAGCCTTGCTAAGCTGCCCAGGCTGGCCTCAAACCTGTGATCCTGTGTCAGCCTCCTGAGTTACAGAGATTACAGGTGTGAGCCGTCAGACCCGGTTCAAATCCTTCACAACCAGAAAAACTCATAAGGAATATTGTTTTTAGAAGATTTAAAGAAGTTTATTAAAAACATAGAAATCCAGAAAATAGAAGTACAGAAAATAGTTACAGCCCCATGCCAAAATGGCATGAGATGGGGAGGGTGGCCCGGGCCGACTTACCACTCCCTAAGATACAGCACGTGGACCGGACTTTTTATACCCGTGACCTCCATCTTGTTTACGTAATTCTGATGTAGTGAACGTCCCTGTAAGTTACCTAGGAATATTTTTTCAAAGTCAGAAAAGATAGTAAGTAAATAAACCAAGCAAGCGCTGTGATCTCGCTTTCTGAGCCAGTGGTGGCCAGTGGTTGGTCTAAGAGGATGCTTGAGGACCCGATAGGATGAGAGGGACCAACAACAGCGAAAGCGGCTTTTCCTCCATCCAGGGTGCCGGCCTGCGCGCCCATGGCTGCTGCAGGCTGACGCGTGTGTTCCCCGGAGGCTGCAGCGGGGAGTTCGAGGCTGGCCTCCTCTTGGGCCCGTGGCTCCAGGCGTTCCTAGGCTCGCCACCATACCCCATTGGGTCTCCGGGCAGCATCCGGAACTCTCTCTCCTCCATCTCCACCCATCCTTCTCCGCGGGTGTCAGATACAACACAGGACCTTTAGGGACAACACAGGACCATCTCTCCGTCTTAAGACCCTTCCGCCCATCACCTCCAAGAAGACTCTTTTCCAATAAGGTTCCAGTTACAGGTTCTAGAAGTTAGGATGTGATACCTTGGGGCCCACTGTGGTACCCGAGAGCCCGCGGCGCCCCTTGGCCAAGACGCTGCCCCACCTCCTCCATGTGCAGAGGCTGCCCTGGGGGCTGCCCTCCAGGCTCCGTGGGACGGGGTGGTCACTATTTGACATCTCCCAGAAGGCTGGACATTTTCCACCTGCCTCCTCCCCACATCGTGCAAGAAGATGCTCTGGCTGCAGCCACTCAGGGTCCTGTCCTAGCAGAGAGGGGACGGGCCTGAAGTGACATTTCGGGACCTTGTCGACTCTGTCATTTAGCTGAGAGCTGGACAGGAGCCGTGCCCGGTGGCACATACCTCACAGGCTCTGTGGGTCAGGGACTGTAAGCCCAGAGGCCTCTGGGTGGGGAGTGGGTGAAAAATAAACATGTAAAGAGATGATGGGGACCGAGCAGATGGGCCGCACGTTCTGCCTACGGAGGACGGCAGCCTCCAGACAGCCCCGCACGGCCGGGGAGGAAGTGTCCCTGCCCGGCCACATGCCCTCCCGCTCCAGGGGAAGCTGACACTCTGGAGTTTTAAGGGAAACAGCCTGAGTTTTAACATTGGCATGAGTACGCAGTTTCTATTCTTTCTTTTTTCTTTTTGGCAGTGCCGGAGATTGAACCCAGGGCATCCCACCTCCGAGCTATACCCCCAGCTCTATTTTATTTTTCTTTTGAAAAAGGGTCTTTCTAGGTTAATGAAAGTCTCACTATTTTTTTTTTTTTTTTTTTTTTTTTGCGGGTCTGGGGATGGAACCCAGGGGCATTCTGCCTCCGAGCTACACCCCCTGCCCTATTTTTTATTCTTTATTTTGAAACCAGGTCTCACTGAGTTGCAGAGGGCCTCACTAAGTAGCTGAGGCTGTCCTCGAACCGCGATCCTCCAGGTCTCAGCCTCCTGAATGCTGGGATTACAAGCGTGCGCCACCACGCCCGGCTAAGTCTCACTATTTGCTGAGGTCATCCTCGAACCTGCGATCCTCCTGTCTCAGCCTTCCGAGTACTGGGATGACAGGCGTGTGCTACCGCGCCCGGCTCTAATATTTCATTTTGAAGCAGAGTCTTGCTGAATTGCCGAGGGCCTCGCAGAGTTGCTAAGGCTCGCCTCGAACCTGCGCCCCTTCTGTCTCAGCCGTCCAAGTGTGCGCCACCACACCCCTGACTACACGTTTTCTTTAAATAAAGATGGGACAGCAAAAGCCTCTATCTCAGGCTGGAATGAGCCCTGGAGGCAAGGGTGCAATACTCCGGGGAGACTGTCCCTGTAGCCCTCTTACCTGCTCCGCAGAATCCCTGGCCGGCAGGAAATAGCGCTGAACTGCCAGTCTGGCCTCGTGTTCCCAGAGAGCCGCAAATCTGGGAACGCCAGCAGCGCGCCCTCCCTCCCCGGGGACTGCCGAGGCTCACTGACTCATGCCTGCACCAAGGATTCTTCCAGGAAGCCGCCATCCCGCTGGCCCTCCCGGCTGGGGTGGGGACAGCAGCTCTCCTGCCACCGCAGGCTAACGGGCCAAGGGTGACTCCGCGGGGTTCGCCCTGGGCAGCTTCTGCGGAACCTTCCTTCTCTTGGCCTGCCTGCCTGGGGAGGCGGCTGTCCCCCCCTGGCCAGTCCAGCCCAGCTGGGCTGCGAGGGTGCGGGGCTGGGCCAGCCCGGGCCGAGGAGGCGAGGCAGAGGCGGGCGAGCAGGAACTAGGCTTTTTACACAGTGAAACCCAAGGAAATCTCAGCACCACCGGACGGGGAGGAAATGAAAGACTTTGGAAGTCACCAGGAATTTGACTCTGCGAGTCGGTTTCCAAGAACCTAAGTTAAGCATCTCCAAGTGGGTATTAAAAAAAGGAGCAGCAAGCTAACGGGAGGGGCGGAGAGCGAGCCCGAGGACCCGGCCGCTGCTCGCTCTGGCCACCGCGCCGGCCTCTCTCCCCCGTTTTGCCCCCTCCGCCTGTTCCTTCCCCGTCGTTTTCGAGAGACAATGCGACTTCAGTGTGGAGCACAAACATATGATGAGCACATGGAAATGTGGTAATTTGGATGGATTCGTGATTGCAACAGATTGAAGAAATCAGACGAGACAAAGAGTGTTTTTGGAGGAGGAGGAGGAGGCGGCGGCCGCGGGAGGGAGGGTGCCGGGGTGAGAAAGGAGGACGCCTTGAACCGGGGACTCCGGGACGCCCGCCCACCGGCCTGCTGCTAAATATATCCAGAGGAATGGAGCGAGACCGGATCACAGGTAGGCCGGCCCTCCCCGCCCGGTGTCCGCCACCGTGCCCCGACCGAGCTTTATGGGTGCCTCGGGAACTGAGCGGGCATGGGCCACTTTGACCCATTTTTCTGGAGCGCTTCCTTTTGACTATCCGAAGTTCGTGGCTCGCGAAGCCAAGGGCACCGCGTCTGGTTTTTATTTAGACTCGCCTTCTCTTGCATTTAACAACGCGCCGCTTTCGCATCTGCGACCAGGGCAGGGCGGGGGCCGCGGAGCTGGGTGTCCACCGGTGCGGTTTGTTATTTTACTACCAGCCAAAGTCTGTCTTCGAGGCCTCTTCGGTCTCTGCCCTGAAATAGCTTTCCTGGGCCTCCCTGGCAGTTAATTATAGAGGTGGAGGCTCCAGCGCTCCGAGGGGGCGTGCGCATGCGTGCGTCCTGGGGCGTGTGTGCGTGTGAGTGTGTGTGTGTGTGTGTGAGTGTGTGTGTGCGTGCACACACACATGCAGCCACACATTCCCGTAGACCCCGGGGCGGGCTCAGGCCCGTGGGGCAAGAGTGTGAACGGATAAACCACATTACCTCCGTGTATGCTGAGAGTCCCAAGCGGGAAGGAGGGCCATCTTGGTGGCTCCTTGAAGGGACCGTCCTCCCCTGCAGATACCCGACGTGCGTGAGGCCAGGACCTGTGCGTGGCCGCGGGCCGTGGACTTGGTCTGCTGGAGGTGGGGCGCCCACAGAGCCGGCGGAGGGCTGGCTGGTGGTAAAACTCAGTGAGGTAGAGCCAGGGTTCCCTGCGCCCACTCTGCAGGGGACGCGCGGCAGGGCGCCCTGAGAAGGACCCTCTCAGCGGGGCAGAGGGGAGTGGGCCCTGTTACCTCCTTGGCCACCAGCTCCAGGACAGTGGTCCCTCCAGCGGTCTGGATGGCAGAGACCCCCAGGAGCCCCTGGTCCTTCATTCATCCCTTTGGCGGTGCTGGGATGGAACCGGGGCCTGGGGGGTGGAGAGGGCTGGGCCAGTGCTCTTCCACTGCGCACCCCATACTCCCAGCCTCCACTCTCCTGGGACACCAGGGCGCAAAGGCGGTGGGCTCTCTGGGAAGTGGAGCGTCCTTTGAAACCTCGTGGACCCAGCTCCAGGTGCTTCTTAGGAACAGAGCACAGCCTTTGGGAGGGGCGGCCACCACACCCCCACCGCCCCTCGCTGGCCGCTGCCCTGCACTGAGAGCGGCAGGGAGAGGCTCGCGGTGGGACCTTCTCGTGGGATGCGCCGGGATGAGAGACTGGCTCTGGCTATGAAATCCTTGTTTTCAGAAAAAACTTGTATTTTTCTTTCTTTTTTTTTTTTTTTGGTGGTACTGGGGTTCCTGGAAGCCCTTCTACCTCCGGGCTATACTCCCAGACCTATTTTATATATTTTTATTTGGAAACAGGGTCTCTTAAGCCAGCGCTTGAACCTGCGCGATCCTCCTGTCTCCGCCTCCCAAGCGCAGGGATTACAAGCGTGCGCCACCATGCCCGGCTGAAAAAAACTTGTATTTTTCTAAAACTAGTTGTAAACTGGCTACACGAAGAGTGAAGGGAAAAAGCCCAGGGCTGTCCCCACTTGTCCTGTCTCTGGCCAGACCTTCCCTGTGGTCTTCAGTGCAGCTGAGCACTGAGCCCCCGGCCCTGGGGGAGCCCGCGCTTTTCCGGGCCCTGCTGGGTGATGGGGAGCAGGGGGCTCCACTCCTAACTTGCGGAGAGGTGTGCCCGTCAGGCCCGGGGGCAGCAGCCCTGCCTCTGGACTTGGAATTGTGGCTGGCCTGCGTTCACAGGGCTCCTTCCTGCTCGGTGGGCGCGGCCTTTTGTGGCAGCTGCTCCAGCCTCACCTGCCATTCCTAGATGGTGCTGCCTGTGCCCCAGGGCGGCGGGAGGTGTGCAGTGTGGGGAGGAGAGTGGCCCTCCCTGCCCTGTAGGACCCAGTGGTCTTTCCAGCCATGGGGACGGGGGCTTCGGGCTGGTGCTGAAGCCCTCAGATCCCTTCCCTAGTTTCCTGTGGTGGTAGGGATTGAACCAGGGGAATTCTACCTTCCAGCGACACCCCTAGGCTTTTATTCTTTTTCTTTTCTTTTTTCTTTTTCCAGTACTGGGGATTGAATCCAGAGGTGTTCTACTTCCTACTACACCCCTAGCCCAATTTCTTTCCTTCCTTCCTTCCTTCCTTCCTTCCTTCCTTCCTTCCTCTTTCTTTCTTTCTTTCTTTCTTTCTTTCTTTCTTTCTTTCTTTCTTTTTGGTACTGGGGATTAAACCCAGAGGTATTCTACCTCCAAGCTCACTCCCCCAGCCTGATTTTATTTCTTATTTGGAAACAGGATCTCACCAGGTTACTGAGAGCCTCACTAAGTTGCTGAGGCTGGCTTTGAACCTGCGATCCTCTTGCCTCCGTATCTCAAATACTGGGATTACAGGCATATGCCAGCACACCTAGCTCCTGGCCCTTTTTAATTTTTCTTTTTAAAATTTTGTAACAGGGTCTCATTGAGTTGCTGGGGGGTCTCTCTAAATGACTGAGGCTGGCCTCGAACCTGTGATCCTTCTGTCTCAGCTTCCCAAGTACTGGGGTTACAGGTGTGCACTACCGCGCGTGCTTTCCCTCTTTCCTCCTCTTCTCGCCCCTCGCCTGGCCCGGGAGCACTGGCCCTGGAGTCCTCGCAGTCCCCTCTGAAGCTGCCGCCTCCCTGGGAAGACGCCGAGGGCTTGTAAGCCTGTCAGCAAGGCCGGGACATGAGTCACAGAGCAGGGACAGGCCGCCGAAGGCCGGAAGGCCGCTCCTCCAGCCAAGGGTCGGCATTTTTTTTCTTTTCTTTTTTTCTTTTCTTTCTGGACCGGCTTTGTGGCTTTTACAAATTAAGCAGTTTTATCTTGTTCCAAGAGCTTGTGTTTCAGCAGGAGGCTCTGCAAGAAGGGAACTTTCCACTGGGAGCCGTTACTCCGCTGGGCCGGGAGGCTGGGAAGGAGCGAAATGGATGGGTGGGCGCATCGTGGTGAATGTGGGTGTCGCTGCACCCTGCTGACTGCGGCCTGGGTCCCACGGGCAGGGGGCGGCGGGCAGCTTCAGGCCCTGCTGGCCTGGCTCCTCGTGCGGCTGCCCTGGTGCCCGAGTCCCCCGGGGAATCTGCAGCCCTGGCCTGAGCCGCACGGCACCCCCCACTCTCCGGCTTCTCCATCTCGGGGTGGGGGGCGCCTCTCCCTGCTCTGAGGGCGGGGCTTTGGTCCCTGGAGGGATTCCCCGCGCTCACACAGAAGCTTGTTGTCCGAGTTCCAGACGCCAGTGGTCGGAGCTGGAGCACAGGCGTCCGGAGGACCTGCAGCCTCGCCCAGCTTGCAGGCCGCACGGCTCCCGTCTCTGCCTCCCTCGCCACGTGGCCGTTGGCTCTGTCCCCGTCCCCCCACCCCGTCCTGCTCCTATAAGGACGCGCACTCCTAGTCGATTTAGGGCCACTGCGTCGCCCTAGAGGACCGCATCGCAAGGTCCTTTCCTAGAGGCTGAGCTGTGGGCAGTGTGGCTGGGGGCACGAGGGGCACAGGTGAGAGGTCAGGACGATTCCTGCAAAGTCCAAGTTTTTTCAGTCTGTCCAGAATTCTGATGTGAGGTCCTATCTATCTATCTATCTATCTTATGGTAAAACTTATATAACATAAAAGTTACTTTTTTTTTTTTGGTAATACTGGGGAAGGAGCCCAGGGGCATTCTACCTCTGAGCTACACCCCCAGCCTTACTTTTTATTCTTTATTTTGAAACAGGGGCTCACTGAGTTGCAGAGGGCCTCGCTAAGTAGCTGGGGCTGTCCGCGAACAGCGATCCTCCTGTCTCAGCCTCCAGAATGCTGGGATGACCAGCATGCGCCACCGCGCCCGGCTCTTATGTTTTATTTTGAAACAGGGTCTCAGTTGCCGAAGGCCTCACTCAGTAGCTGAGGCTGGCCACGAACCTGCGGTCCTCCTGACTCGTCCTCCCAAGCCCAGGGATTCCAGGCGTGCTCCACCACGCTGGCCTGCTCTAGGTCTTTCTGGTTGTTCCCAGCAGTGGACTCCTGGATTCTCTGGTGGATTTTTGAGGAACCTCCTACTGTCTTTGTTTCCCATTCCCATCGGCCGCGCAGGGTACTGAGCCCAGAAGGACACTCCTAACGTTGTTCTCACGCAGGGCTGGTGTCTGTGCTCCTTGTCCCTTGGGAAGAGCTCTTTTGAGGCCGAGCTCTGAAGGGTGAGGGGCAAAGCAAGCTTAAGCCAAGCTCACCTGGGGGAGCACTGCGGGCAAGCTGGTGGCATGTGCAAAGGCCCTGTGGTGGAGGGGCAGGGGGAGTCGTATAGCTGCAAGGAGGCTGGAACTGCGCCCTAGAAACTTCCTCCTCCATCCTCCCTCCCAGTTTCTCCCAGCTTTGGGAGAGGTGTGGACCCCGCAGGGTTTCAGCCTCCAGGGCAGGCAGGTGGATCTGCAGTGGGGCTGAGTAAGAAGTCCCCATCACTCACAACTTCCCAGGGCCAGGCTTTGGAAGGCACCCCGGGGAGAGGTACCTAGCAGAACAGGACAGCCACAGCCACTTAGCGAGGACCTCTGCAACTCAGTGAGACCCTGTTTCAAAAATAAAGAGACTAGCCGGGCGTGGTGGCGCACACTTGTAATCCCCACGCTTGGGAGGCTGAGACAGGAGGATCGCGCAGGTTCGAAGCCAGCCTCAGCTACTTAGTGAGGCTCTCAGAAACTTAAGTAAGACCCTGTTTCCAAATAAAAATATAAAATGGGTCTGGGAGTATAGCCCGGAGGTAGAAAGTCTCTGGGTTCCACCCCCAGTACCACCAAAAGAATATATATAAAATAAAAAATAAATAAAATAAAATAAAAAGACTAAAAACTAGGGCTGGGGGTGTAGCTCAGAGGTAAACTGCCCCGAGGTTCCATCCCCATTACTGCAAAATAAATAAGACTAAAAATAGGTCTGGAGGTGTAGTGCGAAGGTACAATGCCCCTGGTTTCCAACCCCAGTACCACACACACACAAAAGATGGACCCCATGCCTGTGACTCCTCTGGAGTTTACTGTTCGTCCTTCCTTCCTTCCTTCCTTCCTTCCTTCCTTCCTTCCTTCCTTCCTTCCTTTTTTTGCAGTACTGGGGATGGAACCCAGGGGCATTGTACCTCCAAGCTCCACCCCCAGAACAATTAGATTTCTTCCTCCTCCTCCTCCTCCTCCTCCTCCTCCTCCTCCTCCTCCTCCTCCTCCTCCTCCCTTTTGCGGTACTGGGGATGGAACCCAAGGGCATTCTACCTCCGAGCTATACTCCCTGCCCTATTTTTTATTCTTTACTTTGAAACAGGGTCTCACTGAGTTGCAGACGGCCTCACTATGTAGCTGAGGCTGTCCGAGAACCACGATCCTCCTATCTCAGCCTCCCGAAAGCTGGGATGACAAGCGTGCGCCACGATGCCGGGCATCCCTGCGTTTTCTTAGACCGGCCCGGGCACCTCAGGGCAGCTACACCCCCTGCGGTCTGGAAGATAGACGGGGGAGGCCCTACCTGGCCGGGGCACCCGTCGAGGAGGAGCTGATGGGTCTCGCCCACCCGGGACCCACACTGCCTCCTGCTGGGCTGGCTCTGAGCGGCCACCGCCCCGACTGGAGTTTGGGGGCCGCTCTCGGGAGTGCCCCGGCTCAGCAGGACCCTGGGCAGCCTTGCCTGCCCTCTGTCTTTTCCTGGGCAGTGTTTCTGCTCAGCTGGGGAGGGCTGAGGTCGGAGGGACAAAGGGGACTCAAGAACCCAGTAATAAGCCAGGGGGGAGCGTGCGCCCACCCTGCGGAGCCCCGAATCCTTGCACCCAGGGTCTCACCTGCCCTCGGGGCTTGGTCCGGGGCAGAGGCACCGGCGCCATCCTCCCGCTGCAGAGGGCTGGCGCTCCTGCGCTCTGCCTGCCCACTGACTCACGGGTGGCTTGGCTTCAGGCCTCTACCTGGCTGTTCCCTCCAGCCGGGAGGTGGGCGCCTCGCGGGCGGTGGTGCAAACCTGTAATCCCAGTGCTTGGGAGGCTGGAACAGGAGGATCTCAGGCTGGAGGGCAGGCTCAGCAATTCAGTGAGGCCCTCAGCAACTTAGCAAGACCCTGTTTGGAAATAAAAAGAAATAAAAAGGGCTGGCAGTTATACCTCAGAGATAGAATGTCCCTGGGTTCAAATCCCAGCACCCCAAACCAAGACAAAACAAAAACAACAATTAAAAGCTCGAGCTTCAAAATGTCTGATCTCAACATACCTACAAATTCTAGAATCTTTAAAGTGGTCTGGTGCCGGGCGTGGTGGCGCACGCTTGTAATCCCAGGATTCAGGAGGACGCAGTTCCCGGCCAGCCTCAGCAACTCAGTGAGACCCTGTTTCAAAAGAAAGAATAAAAAATAGGGCTGGTGGTGTAGCTTGGAGGTAGAATGCCCCTGGGTTCCATCCCCAGTACTGCAAAAATAAAAAATAAATAAATAAATAAGTCTGGTGCCAGACGTGGTGGCACACACTTGTTAATCCCAGCATTTGGGAGGCTGAGACAGGAGGATTGGGGTTTGAGGACAGCCTCAGCTACTTAGGCCCTTTGCAACTCAGTGCGACCCTGTTTCAAAATAAAGAATAATAAAGCCGGGCGTGGTGGCGCACGCTTGTAATCCCCGCGCTTGGGAGGCAGAGACAGGAGGATTGCGCGGGTTTGAAGCCAGCCGCGCGCGCTGGCTTAGGAGACCCTGTTTCCAAATAAAAATGTGAAAATAGGTCTGGGAGTGTAGCCCGGAGGTAGAAGGGCTTCCAGGAACCCCAGTACCACCAAAAGAAAAAAAAAAAAAGGATAAAAAAAAAAGGCAGGGAGTGTAGCTCGGAGGTCAAATGCCCCTGGGTTCCATCCCCAGTACTGCAATAAATAGATAGAGAGATGGATAGATAGAGTGTTCTGGTCCTGAGGTTGGGTCTTGGGAGGGAGCGAGGGGCCAGGCTTGTGCTCCACCGGAGAGGGCGGGCTCCGTTTGTGCCTCTGTGGTGCGTGTTGGTGGCCGGGGGCATCGGACACCAAGGCGCGGGCAGAGGGTGCGTTGTGCAGGGCACCTACCTCCCTGCAGGGCTCAAGCCCGGGTACCTGGCGCTGGCTGCAGCCCAGCCCCGGGGAGGAAGGGGCGTGGAGGGGCGGCTGCAGCCCGCCTGGCGTCCGGCAGGGGGCAGTGCAGGCCCCCGGGAGCGGGCTGGAGGGGCCCACGGGCTGGGCTCCGGGCGGGCCAGGCAGGGCTGGGAGCTGGGAAGGCGGCAGGGAGGGCGGGGCTCCTGACACCTCCTGTGCTGGGTTTGACTGTCCTATGCGTGGTCGATGTCCCGGGCTCTTAAATGTTCTAAGAGAAATGTCAAAGATACAGAAAAGATGACGGCCTCCAAATGACCCCACCCCGCGCCTCGGGCCTCGGGCCGCTCGCCACCTGCTCGCAGTGTCTCTTTGGGGACCCTTCCTTCCTTCCTTCCTTCCTTCTTTTTTTTTTTTTTTTTTTTTTTTTGTGATACTGAAGATTGAACCTGAGTTATACCTTAGCTTAATTTTTTTTTTTTTTTCAGTACTGGTGACGAAACCCAGGGGCATTCTACCTCAGCTACACGCCCAGTCCTATTTTTTATTCTTTATTTTGAAACAGGGTCTCATTGAGCTGCAAAGGGCCTCACTAAATCTTAGCTGAGGCTGCCTACTACTAGAGCCTAGCTGTATAACTTTCTTTTTTTTTTCTTGTTATCATTGCTTCCCGTGTTCTTTATAAGAAACCTCTGTCTGTACCAAGTTGCAAAGATGTTTCAGTATTTTCCCCTGGTAAGATTATAGTTAAAACTTTGATGAACTACCTTTTGTGTATGGTGTGAGGTAGGGGTCAGGTTCCTTTTGTTATGTTGTTCTAGATGTATATACAATTGTTCCAACTCTATTTGTCAAAAAGACTTTTATTTCCCTTATGGGATTGTTTGGACACTTTTGTTAAAAATCAATCGAATGTTTGGGTGTGGGTGGGTCTGTATCTGAGATCTTCTTTGCGCTTTTTTAATGAATTATCTACTTCATCAATACCATGGTCTCTTGATTACTGTAGCTTTCTGCAACCCTTTGTATCAGGTAGTCTCTGATTCTGTTTTGTGCTACTATAACAGAATACCTGAGGCTGGGTAGTTTACAAAGAACAGATTTTTCCCCCTCAAAGTTCTGGAGGCTGGGAAGTCCAAAGTCCTTGACCTATGGTGGGCTTCTTGCTGTTAGCACCCCGTGGGGAAAGAGGGAAGGTAACAGCATTAATCTACTCAGGAGGACTCTTCTCCTCCTCCTCCTCCTCCTCCTCCTCCTCCTCCTCCTCCTCCTCCTCCTCCTCCTCTTTCTTTTAGGATTAAACCCAGGAACATTGTACTGTCAAGCTACACCCTCAGGCCTGTTTTATTTTTTATTTATTTATTTATTTTTGGTGGTACTGGGGGTGGAACCCAGAGGCTTTCTATCTCCGGGCTATCCTCCCAGACCTATTTTATATTTTATTTGGAAACAGGGTCTCACTAAGTTGCCGAGAGCCTCACTAAGTAGCTGAGGCTGGCTTCGATCCTCCCGTCTCAGCCTCCCAAGTGCAGGGATTACAAGCGTGCGCCACCACGCCCGGCTCTATTTTTTATTTTGAAACAGGGTCTCACTAAATTGCTGAGGCTGGCCTCAGAGTCCTCCTGTCTCAGCCTCCCAAGCGCTTGAGGCTACAGGCTGAAAGAACTTTCTTTCTTCTGCTGAGCGAACTTGGCCGCTCTGTTGGACATCAGTCAGCTACTGTGCGCTTCTTTCCGGGGACTCGATCGTGTTCTGTTGATGTTTTGGCTCCTCTCCTGCCGGTGCCACACATCTTGCTGAATGTTGGCCTTGTGCAAAGTCTTGAAAGAACTGTGTATTTTTCTGGAGGAAAAAATAAACTGTCCCTTTTACTCTCCCTTCCCAGCACAGAACACTTGCGACACCATGTGCACGGGGTTTCCCGGCGCCAGGCAAGCGGTCTCTGCGGGGGGCGCCGCCGGCTCCTCTACAGCCACCCAGAGGCGCCGCTGCCTCTAAAGCCACCCAGAGGCGCCGCTGCCGTCCCTCTGGAGGTGACGCGGCCCCCGGCGAGGGCTCCGTCCCGCAGGACCGCCCCGCCGCGGCAGTCTGTCCGCGAGGCTGGCCTTCTGCGACTTCTGTCCGGCCAGCCACAGGTGGGGGAACCCTCCTGGGGTGCAGCAGACTTGTTAGAGCAGATGAGCAAGGGAGCACCCAGATACACAGGGTTAGATCCAGAGGGTTCTTGCGCCCCAGGGTGCCCCTGTCCTTGGGTTTGGGGTGCACCCTGATCCAGGCACACAAATGTGTTCTTCTTAATTTTCAGACCTGAGGATTGAACCCCAGTGGCAGTCTACCTCTGAGATACACCCTCAGGTCTCCTCTGCCTCGTTTTGTGTTTTTTTAAACAGGGTATTGTTAAGTTGCTAGGGTCTCACTAAGTTGCTGAGGCTGGCCTTGAACCTGTGATCTTCCCGTCTCGGCCTCCCAAGTATTGGGATTATAGGCATGCGCCTTGTAATTTTAATATTCCTCAATATCTTTTTTTTTTTTTTTTTTTTGGTGGTACTGGGGTTCCTGGAAGCCCTTCTATCTCCGGACTACACTCCCAGACCTATTTTTTTTTTTTCCATTTTTATTTGGAAACAGGGTCTCTTAAGCCAGCCCGCGTGGCTGGCTTCGAACCTGCGCGATCCTCCTGTCTCTGCCTCCCAAGCGCGGGGATTACAAGCGTGCGCCACCACGCCCGGCTTCCTCAATATCTTTTATCTGAACTTCAGTTAAACTGGTTTCCATGGAATCCTACACATTTTATGTTGCGTACATATCTTTTTTGGTACTGGGAATTGAACCCAGGGGCCTTCTACCACAGACCTATGCTTTCAGCCCTATTTTATTTTTATTTGAAACGGGGTCTCACGAGGTTGCTGAGTCTCACTACCTGGTGAGGCTGTCCTCAAACCTGCGATCCTCCTGTCTCAGCCTCACCAGTACTGGGATTACAGGTGCGCACCCGCACACCCAGCTGCTTTCTGGGTTTTTATTGAGGCCTTGGGATGCAAACTGGATTGATAAAGTGATTGGCCATCGGTGACCAGCTTAACCTTGAGCCCCTTCCCCTTTCCTGGGAGGCTGGGGGGGGGGTGCGAAGGGTCCAACGCTCTCATCACAAGACCAGCTCCCCTGGGCACCAGTGCCCACCACAGCAGGATCCCTCGGCCACGAGGCATCTCATTTTATCCTTAGTGAAGTTCCAGGGGCCGAGGGGCTGCATCCAGAGAAATAATATTGCAGCCGGGCCTGGTGGGCACGTTTGCAATCCCAGGGCTTGGGAGGCTGAGACAGGAGGATCGCTGTTCGCGGACAGCCTCAGCTACTTAGTGAGGCCCTCTGCAACTCAGTGAGACCCAGTTTAAAAATAAAGAATAAAATACAGGGCAGGCCGGGCGTGGTGGCGCACGCTTGTAATCCCCGCGCTTGGGAGGCAGAGACAGGAGGATCGCGCAGGTTCGAAGCCAGCCGCGTGCGCTGGCTTAGGAGACCCTGTTTCCAAATAAAAATGTAAAAACAGGTCTGGGAGTGTAGCCCGGAGGTAGAAGGGCTTCCAGGAACCCCAGTACCACCAAAAAAATAAATAAATAAAATAAAATAAAATACAGGGCAGGGGGTGTAGCTCGGAGGTCGAATGCCCCTGGGTTCCATCCCCAGACCCGCAAAAAAACAAAACAAAACAAAACAAAAACAAAATAAAGAATAAAAAATCGGGCTGGAGGTGTAGCTCAGAGGTGGAACACTCCTGGCACACACACACACACACACACACACACACACACACACTCTTTGGTCACTGCTTTGGCTTAGACGCCTTTCTCAGTTAATGATACTTTGTCTTACAAGTTGAAGTTCAAGTCAAGTCCCTGGGTGGTTTCTGCTTCCTGAGGGGGCTCCGAGCCATCAAAGTGGGCAGCAGGAAGGAAATAATAAAATGGGCTGGGGCAGGACCCAAGGACGTGGAAATAGAAAAGTACAGCCAAAGTCAGCTCTCGGAGATCATCTTTTTATTTTCATTTCGTGTGTGTGTGTTGCTAGGGATGGAACCCAGGGGCGTTCTAACTCTGAGCTACATCCCTAGCCCTATTTTTAATTCTTTATCTTGAATCAGGGCCTCACTAAGTCACGGAGGGCCTCACTAAGTAGCTGAGGCTGGCCTCGAACCTGCGATCCTCCTGTCTCAGCCTCCCGAATGCTGGGATTACAAGTGTGTACCACCACGCCCAGCACTCAAAAAGCATCTATGAATTGATGAGCTGATAGCTGGATTGAGGAAAGACCTATCAATATTAAGAAGGAGGGGAGACGGTTCGGGTACTGACTGGGGGTGCAGCGTGGCCCCGAAGGCCTCGGGACTCATTCCCCAGGAGAAAGCTCCCGCCGGCCCGCCCTCTAGCTCTGCCTCCCCCAGCCCGTGTGTGGGTGCATGTGTGCGTGCGTGTGTGCGTGCACACCCTTCTGCAAAGGAAACATTCTCAGCCAGGGCCAAGGCTGGGGTGAGGGGGCAGCAGAGGTTAAAGGGGTGGAAAGGAGGAGGGCGGGGTGAGGGGCACAGGCCTGGGTACCTGGCGACCCGTGGCCAGGTATCCCACGTCCAGTCGCGTTTCATGAAGCCTGGGGTCCCTCGAGGTGAAAGGAAAGGAAGGGTGTGTGCGCTTGCGTGTGTGTGTGTGTGCGTGCGTGTGCATGTGTGTGCGTATGTGCGCGCACGCATGGGCAGCTCTGCCATCGCTGTCTAACACCAGGAAGACCATCTTCAAGCCTCTCCGCCCTTCCCAGGCTGCACGAGGAAGTGCATGCACTTTCCAGTGTGTGCACGCACGCACACACACAGCACACACTGGGGGCACGCGCCTGTGGATTGTACTTAAGCCTGGCAGGAAACTGGCCCTGGGAGCTGTAGGCCCCGCCTTTGGCACAAAACCATGTTTCCGTTGCTATTGGTCCATGGCAACAGGGAGGAGTGGGGCCCCGACAATCGTGCTCAGAAGATCAGATTTTTTGGGTTTTTTTTTGCAGGTCTGGGGATGGAACCCAGGGCATTCTACCTCTGAGCTACACCCCCAGACTTTTTTTTAATTCTTTATTTTGAAACAGGGTCTCACTGAGTTGCAAAGGACCTCACTAAGTAGCTGAGGCTGGCCACGAACCGCGATCCTTCTGTCTCAGCCTCCAAATGCTGGGATTACAAGCGTGCGCCACCACGCCCGCCTCAGCCTTATTTATTTATTTATTTATTTATTTATTTATTTATTTATTTATTTATGCGGGTTTGGGGATGGAACCCAGGGGCATTTGACCTCCAAACTATACCCCCTGCCCTATTTTTTATTCTTTCTTTATTTTTTTGTGGGTCTGGGGATGGAACCCAGGGGCATTTGACCTCCGAGCCACACCCCCTGATCTATTTTTATTCTGTATTTTGAAACAGGTTCTCACTAAGTTGCAGAGGGCCTCACTAAGTAGCTGAGGCTGTTCGCGAACCACGATTCTCTGGTCTCAGCCTCCCGAATGCTGGGATTACAAGCGTGTGCGCCACCACGCCCGGCTTTTATTCTTTATTTTGAAACAGGGTCTCACTAAGTTGCAGAGGGCTCACTAAGTAGCTGAGGCTGTCTGCAAATCACGATCCTCCGGTCTCAGCCTCCCAGATGCTGGGATGACAAGCGTGTGCCACCACGCCCGGCTGGCCCATTTTATTTTGAAGCAGGGTCTTGCCAAACTGCTTAGACTGGGCTCAAACCTGCAATTCTCCTGTCTCGGGAGGAATCAAGTCAAAATACAGGTGTGTGTTATCATGCCCAGCCTCTGCTTTTGCTTTTAAAGACCCCCAGTCCTAGCCAGGCATAGTGGCACAGGCCTGTAATCGGGAGGCGGAGACAGGAGGATCCCAGGTTCGAGCACAGCCTCAACATGTAGTGAGAGTCTCATAGACCAAATGAGGCCCCGTCTCACACATTAAAAAAGAGGGCTGGGGGTGTAGCTCGACGGTAGAATGCCCCTGGGCTCAGTCCCTAGGTCCAGAAGAAAAGAACCCCAAAAAGACACCAGTCTTTGGTTTAGGGTCTACCCTACTCCTCTTTACCCTCACGTTGACTTGATTCCTTCTTCAAAGACCCCATTTCTAGACAAGGTCGGGGCCACAGGTTCTGGGGCGAGCACTGGAGTGCGTCCTTCGGGGGACGCCGTTCAACCCTCAGCAGAGTGGCCTGCCGAGACAGGCTCGGTCCCT
This sequence comes from Muscardinus avellanarius, assembly GCF_963383645.1. Classification (NCBI taxonomy): domain Eukaryota; kingdom Metazoa; phylum Chordata; class Mammalia; order Rodentia; family Gliridae; genus Muscardinus; species Muscardinus avellanarius. Next base: position 70,389,489 of record NC_137802.1, read on the forward strand.
CCCTCCCGGCAGGACGTGGGAGGCAGCGCCGTCCCGAGGGGACCCAGGTGTCCAGAGGACTCGAGAGGCCATCGGGAAGGGACGGGACGGAGTGGCGGTGGGGGATTATGTCACTGTGGCCAGGGTTAGGGGACTGTCGTGTAGAAGACGAACCCTTACTGTGAGTTCCTCTGAGATACCAAACCGCACCAGACACTTGTAAGCGGGGTCTGACTTGTGTGAAGAGGCGTTGTTCTCACACTTTCACTGACGGCGGAATAGGGTGCTTCACAAAGCAGCGGCCCCTGCCTAGAAGCGTGAGGCGGGGCCTGTGTGGAAATCGTTCAGGGCTTGGCAGAAGGGACCTCGGGGGTCCCTGCCAATACCAGGGCCTGTTGTTTTACACAGTCTAGGGTTTCAAAGTGGCCTGTGGTTTGAGGACATGCCTAGAACAGGGGTCCCCACGATCAGGGGCCTGACCGTGGGCCTCGCCTGAAGGCAGGGCTGAGAGCTGGCTCCATCCCCACCTGCCTGCCCACCCACCCGCTCTTCCAATTCATCCATCCGTCCATCCATCCATCCATCCATCCATCCATCCATCCATCTGTCCATCCCTTCTCTTTCTCTCTCTTCTTTCTCTCTTTCTTTCTTTCTTTCTTTCTTTCTTTCTTTCTTTCTTTCTTTCTTTCTTTCTCTTCCTTCCCTCTTTCCTTTTCTCCCTTCCTTCCTTCTTCTTTTTCTTTGTTGCAGAAAGAAAATCCTGTGTGTTGGGGATTGAACCCAGGGGCGCTCTACCTCTGAGTTACACCCCCAGCCCTTTTAATTTTGAAACAGGGTCTTGCTAAGTTACCTAATGCTGGCCTCCAACCTTCACTCCTCCTGCCTCGGCCTCCCAAGCACTGGGACTACAGGCCCTGCTCTTTCTTTTTGGCTACAGATGGTGACCAGGAGCTCGCTGTGCCCGGTTCCTATGGAAACGGAGCCTCATTCCAGGACCCTTTCAGCCTGATCCCAGATATGGAAATGAAACACCTAGGCAGGTTCTGGGAAAGCTCGAGCAGAAAGCTAAATGTGTGCACACACAGGCACGCACAGGCACGCACGCATGCACACCAGCGCTCAGGCGGCTCACGGCTATGAGACAGACCCTCTAGGCCAAGAGAGCTGGACGCAGGGCCCTGGCACCAGGCTGCAGCTCCGCGGCTCCTGCTGCTTGTACAGAGGACCCCGGCAGAGCCAGCTGTGTTGACAACTGCCAGAGGCTAAGACCAAGGCCACCGTGAGTCCAGCTCTGTGTGAAGTGTGTGGCTCTTTTTTTTTAAAACTTATTTAGCAAACCTACAGCTTTTGTTTTGTGCCAGACCCTGTTCTCAGCACTTTACAAATATTAGTGAACCTTCACCGAAGGGGAGTCCTTTGACGTCGTCCCCATTCCACAGGTGAGATAACCGAGGCCTCGGGCGCTCGAGGGACCGGCCAAGCCGCGCTCGCCTGCAGCCCCAGTGCTTGCGAGGCTAAGACCAGAGGGTTGCAGGTTCAAGGCCAGCGCGAGGCCCTCTGCAACTTAGTGAGACCCTGTTTCAAAGAATAAAATAGGAGCAGGGCATGGTGGCGCACGCTTGTAATCTCAGTACTTGGGAGGCTGAGACAGGAGGATTGCAGGTTTGTGGCCAGCCTCAGCTACTTAATAGGGAGGCCCTCTGCAAGTTAGTGGGACCCTGTTTCCAAATAAATAATAAAATAGGGCTGGGGGTGCAGCTGGGAGGTAGAAAGCCCCTGGGTCCAATCCCCAGTACCATTAATTAATTAATGGTACTGGGGTTCCTGGAAACCCTTCTACCTCTGGGTTACACTTCCAGACTATTTTTTTATACTTTTTTTATTTGGAAACAGGGTCTCTCAAGCCAGCACGGCTGGCTTCGAACCTGCTCGATCCTCCTGTCTCCGCCTCCCAAGCTAGGGGATTACAAGCGTGTGGCACCACGCCCGGCTGATTAATCAGTTTTTAAAAGGGCTGGAGGTGTTGCTCATTGGTAGGATTCAATCTCCGGTACCATAAAAAAGAGGGCACTGGCCCAAGGCCTGTCTGTCCCTCCCTTACACATTCATATCCCCCTCCCCCTCCCCCTCCTCTCTCCCCTCCCCCTTCCCCTCTCCCTCTGTCTCTGTCTCTCTGTCTGTCTCACCCCATATATGTTGCGTCTTTTCCCCCGATGAGTACCATCGAAATCTCCACCAGCTTCGGCCCTCCGGCCTGGCTCAGCGCCCAGGATCTGGGCTTCCCCCAAAGGCACCGGCCTGGCCTGGAGCCCCTTCCCCGCTGGCAGAGGGCTGGAGGCCACCGGCCCCTGCCAAGCCGCTCCCTGTAGCGCCGGTGCCGCCGGGGCGCAGGCTCGCTGGGGAGGCAGGGCGCTTGGGCCGCAGGGAAAGCTGACGGGCGCGGTGCCCGCTGCCATCGCTCTGCCCCCACAGGCGTGGCCAAGTCATCGCTTGGGGGTTTCCATCAGCAGCTGGAGGCTGAAATCTGCTCGTCCTGCACCTGTTAGGGGAACTCGATCCCAGCCCTCTGTGCGCCGCACCTGCTACCCCAGGCCAGGGCTGGCTGAGCTGGGACGGCCTCCCAGCTCTGCGTGTCCCCAAAAGCCAGGACGTCAGGCCCAGCAATGGGTCAGAATGGGTTTCTTTTCTTTTCTTTCTTTCTTTCTTTCTTTCTTTCTTTCTTTCTTTCTGTACTGGGGATGGAACTCAGGGGCATTCTACCTCTGTACACCCCCAGCCCTATTTTTTATTTTTTATTTTGAAGCAGAGTCCCACTAAGTTGGGAAGGGCCTCACAAAATAGCTGAGGCTATCCATGAATTGAGATCCTCCTGTCTCAGCCTCCCAAATGCTGGGATTACAAGAGTGTACCACCACGCCCGGCTTTCCTTCTGTTTTTTGTCTGTTTGTTAATTTTGTGTGTGTGTGGCACTGTGGATTGAACCCAGGGACGTTCTACTTCCAAGCTACACCCCACGGCTTATTTTATTTTAAAACAGAGTCTCACCAGGTTGATGAGAGCCTCACTACTTGCTGAGGCCGTCCTTGAACCTGTGATCCTCCTGTCTCAGCCTCCCAAGTACTGGGATCACAGGCCTGCGCCACCACGCCCGGCTTTTAGATGGTTCTTGATGAGCTGATGACTTGACCCGTGCTGCTTAGCTCAGTTCAGTTGCTCAATAAAGACGTTGGAAGGATGGGCCTGTGCTCCTCTGTGGACGCGCGCGCGGCTGGGAGCTGCTGGCTTCGGCCAACTGGTCTACCCGGCTCCATCCTGCAGCCCAGCACCGCCTCTCGGGGGACGAGGCCTCCGCAGCGCAGCGTGACTCTCGTGACTCTCCGTGTCTCTCTCTCCATCCCGCCTCTGACCGGCCTCCACGCAGAGGCTTCAGGGAGCAGCTGGGGATTCCCAGTGCCCTGTTGCTGGGGGCTGTGCTCCAGATTCCCCGGTCTCTCTTAAGCTTAAACTATTATTTTATGGTTTCAGATACTCAGTCAAACTGGGATGAACCAGACTTCCTTTGCTCTAATGAGCAGGACTGAGAGTTAAACACTCGGGTGCCCTCCCCCTCTCTAGGGCCTCCCTGCATGGCCGTTCCCAGAAGCAAGGGAGATTGAGAAATGTATTCTTAGCTGGGCAGACCTAGGCATAACTAAAACTCCTGTAACTCGAAGACAAAGTGAGATTGGATACTGCGGGGACTAAGGGAACACACGCCAAGCGCTTCCACTTTATGTGCAGAGTCGTGGCAGTCCTTTGGTTGGGGTTACCGGGGAATGAGATTTGAAAAGAGTTCACCAAGAAGGTGATATTTGCAAGGATCTTAAAGGGAAAGAAAAAATGGGTTCAGGTCAGAAATGGCAATGGCTTGCTAATATCCCCACCTGAGGCTGGCACAGACATCACCAATCAATCGTGACGGCTCAGGAATGTATCCCCCATCATGCCAGTAGGCAATCCATGGGCCGGCCTGCCTGTTGAGCCTCTTTGCCTGTACGGGTACTTGACACCCCTTCATATTCTAATTCTAGCCCTTTCCCCTTCCCAGGGAAGTGTTATCGGACACTTCAGCCAGTGGTGTGTACGTCTCTTCCCAGTTCCGATCAGCGATATCGTGCTAAAACTGGCCCTGGTGGGATCCTTTACACCAGGGAAATTGGCACATGTCCTCTGGAAGGTTTGGCTTGTGCTGGGGTTACCAATCTGAAGGTCCGTTTCTACTGCTCAGGACTAAAGACGGTAGCAGCGAGCGGGTTGGTCCAGAAAACCCATAGGATTAACAGCGGCGGCGCTCGTGCTGTGTCCAGGTGGCTGAGCTTAGCTGGCGGGAGGGAGAAGACATAGTTCTGCGGGGAAGGGACATATGCTCTGAGATGTTAGTTTTCAGTTGGACAAAGCTGGGGTTTTCCCAGATAGATGCTCTGGATCATCTAGAATTGAGTGATCACACTTCTTGTTTTAGTTAGCTTTTTGTTGCTCTGACCAAAATACTTGACAGCCACAACTTAGAGGAAGAAAGGTTGATTGGGGGCTCAAGGTTTTAGAGGTCTGTCCGTGGCTGGCTGGCTCCAAGGCAGAAATGGTTCTGTGGTGGAGGATGGCAGAGGAAAAGTCACTTTCAACTCTTGGTGGTCAGGAAGGGGAGAGAGAGAGAGAGAGGGAGAGGGGGGGGAGGGAGGAAGAGAGTGAGAGGGAGAGAGAGAAAGAGAGAGAGAGAGGGAGAGGGAGGGAGAGGGAGAGGGAGGAAGAGAGTGAGAGGGAGAAAGAGAATATTATGGTGCCTGGTGCCGGGTGTGGTGGCTCACTCTTGTAATTCCAGCATTTGGGAGGCTGAGACAGGAGGATCTGAATTTGCGGCCAGCCTCAGCTACTACTTTGTGAGGTCCTTGGCAATTCAGTGAGACCCTGTTTCAAAATAAAGATAAAAAATAGGGCCGGGGGTGCCACTCGGAGGTCGAATGCCCCTGAGTTCCATCCCCAGTACTGAAAAAAAAAATTAAGGAGTGTGTCCAGGACAGGTGGTCCTCAAGACCATGCCCCAGTGACCCATGTCCTCCAGCGATGTCTCTGCTCTCAACCTGGCTGCACCGTCCGACACATGGCTGTCTCGCAGGGGCATTTTGTATCTACCATAACCCTCCCCGCTGCTGGCTGTGCGCATGCCGTGGAGGCTCCGTGGATTTCCTTCTCCCCGGCGCTCAGGGATGGGCCACGGGCTGGGAAACGTGCCGCCACGTGGAGACTCCCTGGCCCGGAATGTTCTCGCACACCTCCTGCGAAACGCTGCCTGGTACCGAAGGCTCCACTTGGGGTTGTGTTTAGGTCTGTGTTTCAGGTCGAAGGCGGCTTCGGGAGCAGGCAGACGCCTTGCCCTTGGGGCTGTGCCCCTCCGCAAGTGTGCTCCCGAGACAGAGGCGGCAGGCTCCAGGCTGGGTCTGTGACTGTATGGAGGGGCCGGCCACCAAGACCAAGTCTCTGTGGTTCCTGCAACCACTGTAGATGAATCCCTGTCTGGGAATGTCCCCACCCCATTCCCAAAGGTGAGACATTTCTCTGCTGAAGAACAGCTGTGCAGCTGTGCGGAGGCGGCCATCGGGCTGGCGGGGACGCTGAGGGGTGGCTTATCGCTTCCTGGCTCCCCGGGCTAGACACTCCTTGTCTGGATCCCCTGCAGGAAGAGGACACCATTGAGCCAGTGCCTGGGAAGCTGGGGCATGAAGATCACGGCTGCCAGGCCAACAGCAGTAACTTAGCGAGACCCTGTTTCATAATAAAAGATAAGAGAAGCCAGGCACGGTGGCGCACACTTGTAATCCCAGCATTCGGGAGGCCGAGACAGGAGGATCGCGGTTCACGGACAGCCTCGGCTACTTAGGCCGTCTGCAACTCAGCGAGACCCTGTTTCAAAATAAAGGATAAAAAATAGGGCTGGAGCCGGGCGTGGTGGCGCACGCTTGTAATCCCAATGCTTGGGAGGCTGAGACAGGAGGATCGCACAGGTTCGAAGCCAGCCTCAGCTACTTGGTGAGGCTCTCAGCAACTTAGTGAGACCCTGTTTCCAAATAAAGTATAAAATAGGTCTGGGAGTGTAGCCCGGAGGTAGAAAAGCCTCTGGTTCCACCCTCAGTACCACACACACACACACACACACACACACAAATAGGGCTGGGGGTGTAGCTCAGAATGCCCCTGGGTTCCATCTGCAGTACCAGAGGGGGGGGGGAGATCAAAGAGTCTGTAGCGGAGGATGGGGACTGAATGCCCCTGGGTTCAATCAAAGGGCCCTGTCAAGGGCAGTATCATCAATCACAGCGCTTTGGTGCCCTGTCCCCAAAGCCCCTCCGTCCCAGCCGCCTTTTCCTTGCTTCTTCAGGAAGGCCCTGGAGGACGAGGCTGGATGGTGGCCCTGCCTGTTCCCACCCCAGCTGACCATCCGCCCAGTCTGCAGAGCTCCTTCAGCTATTTATTTATTTGTATTTATTTATATTTTTTGTGGTATGGGGGATGGAACCCATGGACATTCTACCTCCGAGCTACATCCCCAGCCCTATTTTTTTTATCATTGATTGATTGATTGTGGTACTGGGGTTCCTAGAAGCCCTTCTACCTCCGGGCTACACTCCCAGACCTATTTTATATTTTTGAAACAGGGTCTCTTACACCAGCGCGGCTGGCTTCGAACCTGTGCGATCCTCCTGTCTCCGCCTCCCAAGCGCAGGGATTACAAGCGTGCGCCACCACGCCCGGCTTATTTTTTATCCTTTATATTGAAACAGGGTCTCACTGAGTTGGGGAGGGTCTCACTAAGTAGCTGAGGCTGGCTGTGAACCGCCGTCCTCCTGCTCAGCCTCCCGAGTGCTGGATTACAAGCGTGCGCCGGCTTCCTTCTGCTCTTTAGAGGGCGTTCCATCCAGCCATCCCACACTTGTGGGGATCTCCTGGAGATTAGGATAGAGCCCTGAATCCCTCCATCAGGGCTCCCCGGGGGCTTCCTGGAGGAAGCAGCTTCTGAGCTGAGACCTGAGCTGAAGGACAGGTCCGCCCTGCGTCGGGAGCAGAATAGAACGGACAGGACGGAGCACCGGACAACTGGGAACCGCGGGCAACTGGGTGGCCCAGCGGGCAGGGAGAAGCCGGGCGGGCTGGAGGCGGAGTGGTTAGCACCTCTGTGCCCCCCAGGCAGGCGGTGGGAAGCCACAGAGGGCCTTGGCAGGTCATATCTTCCTTAGAGGAAGCCCCCGCCCCGCCATCGGCTGAGGCCCCTGGGGAGGGGGACAGCAGGGGCTCGCCGCCCTGCTTCCTTGCTGGGCCTGAAGCTGAGCGAGGGAAGGAAGCTGAGTGTTTATCTGTAATTTAAACAAACCCAGCAGCCTGTCTCTGGCCTGGCGGGCCTCACCGCTGGGGGCGGGAAGGTGGCGACTGACCCCCCCCCCTCCGCCCCGAGGCCCCATAAGACTGCCTGTGCCCAAATGGGCAGGGGCATGGTGGCCGGGTCCCCCAGTGTAGACGCCGCCGCAGGGGTGTCCGGGCGCGTGCCCGGGGCGCCTGGCAGGGCCTCTGTCCTTTTTGTCTCTTCCCTCACATGGCCTGGCCAGAGCTGGCCAGTCGTCCAGGCCCGTGACTCATGCCTGGGGAAGAACTGGGCGCAGTAATAGCAAGCCCATTAGTCCCCAGGTCACTCTGCACCGGGACAAATGGTTCCTTTAAGGGGATCTGACTGCCAGATCCAGCGACACCTTGGGTAGGAAGATGTCATTCTACAAGTGAAGGGGTACCCGGTGTCTGCAGGGGCCGGCCAGCTCTCCTCCCCCCACGCCTAGCACTCTGTCCCCCAGCCCAGGAGGGCTGCGGCTGGGCTGCAGCGGTGCAGCTCACCCTCTCCCACGGGTCTCCGTGCGGGCCCTCTGGTGGCCCAGGCCCTGCTCGCAGTTCACAGTGGGCTGGGAAAGGGGCAGGAAGACCCAGCCCACAGGTCGTCCCCTTGGGTCTACCTCTGATGTGGCAGTGGGAGCCTCCCCCTTTTTGCGGGACTGGGGATTGAACCCAGGGGCATTCTAGCACCAAGCTACGCCCCCGGCCCTTTTTATATGGCTAAATTGCTGAGGGTCCCCCTAGTTGCTGAGGCTGACCTGGAACCTGCGATCCTCCCGTCTCGGCCTCCCAAGTACTGGAATTACAGGTGTGCGCCACCTTGCCTGCTTCGTTAAAAAAAGTCCAAACCAGACAAAGAGCGAGTAAGTGGCCTTGATGGGTACCGAGCTCACTGGGAGTGTTCAAAATGGGGTGCCTGGGAATGGAGGGGGCGGCTGATAAGGGCCAATCCAGCAGGGGCGTGGATGGCAGACAAGCCTTGCAGACCCTCTCGGAGGGCACAGGAGGAGGGTGTCTGCTCCCTGACTGCTCAGCTCCAGGCCTCTGTCCTCTACCCGCTGGGGCTTTTGGGGCGTGCGGGGACCTTAGAGTACCTGGTGGCTGCAGAGCCAGGCAGGGAGGGGCGCTCCCCGTGGATGAGGGATGACGTCGCTGGGTCGCTGTGGTGATGAGTTTAACATTAAGTGCTTTCTTCTGCGCTCGGGTCCCTGGCATTTGTGCTGACGTAGAGCTGGGGCAGGCGGGTGACTCGGCCCTGGTACCCACCCCGCAGCGATGGCAAGCTGCCTCCGTCCCAGACCCCACGGAGCAGGGTGCTTGCCTGGGAGAAACGGTGGGGAGGCCAGGACACTGCGGGTCCCTGGGAACATCCTGTCCTCCTGGGCAGACACACACCCCAGCCAAGTGTCCTGGCAGCCCAGGCGAGCCGGCTGCAGGCGGGCACTGCGGAGGGGCAAGCGGGGCCTTCTTCCCACGCTGCCTTTAGGCTGGGTCACTACCAGGCTGGCCGGAGTTCTTGCCCCTCAGGCGCCCCTCCAGAGCCCAGGAGGGTCTGAGGCAGGGTCTCCAGCCCCCGGTGTGTGGGGGATACTGAGTGTCATCGGCCCCTACGATCACATACGACCTCAGCTGTCGCCGAGATTTTGGGGACTTTGGACCATCCCAAAGCTGGATCTTGGGGAGGGGGCGGAGAAGGAACAGGGGTGTCATGGGCCTGTGTCAAAAGAAAACGATCCCCGGGTGTGGTGGCACAGGCCTGCCATCCCAGAACTTGGGAGGCTGAGACAGGAGGATGCAGGTTCGAGGCCAGCCTCAGCAAATTAGAGAGCGTCTCAGCAACCTACCAAGACTCTGTTTCCAAACAAAAAATAAAATAAAATAAAAAGGCCTGGAGGCATAGCTGAGAGGTAGAATGCCCCTGGGCTCCATTTCCAGCACCAAGAAAGAAAAGAAAAAAAAAGAGGGAATGATCAGGAAGAAATCATGAGCCGTGGAGAAAAGTGTGTTTCTTCTCCCTGTCACACGCGGCAGAAGCCCGCCGGCGTCGCTCCTGTTGGGATTCAGCACTCAGAGCTCACGGGCTGTGCAAATAAATCCGTGATGCTCAGGTCCAGGGCTCCCTTTTTTCTAGGTCAGAGTTTCCACCCGGACCTCGTGCCCTCGGTTGGGCAGTCCCTGCTCCTGCCCTCGCTCCCAGGGTCCCGCCATGTTTAATAATATTGCAACTTGTGTTTTTGTTGTTGTTGTTGTTGTTGTTTTTCAGTATTACGGGTGGAACCCAGGGCACTCTACCTCCAAGCAACACTCCCGGCCCTATTTTATTCTTTATTTTGAAACAGGCTCTCTCTAAGTTGTGGAGAGCCTCACAAGCTGCTGAGGCTGGCCGCGACCCGGCGATCCTCCTATCTCAGCCTCCCAAGTACTGGGATTTTTTTTTTTTTTTTTTTTTTTTGTGGTGGTACTGGGGGTGGAACCCAGAGGCTTTCTACCTCCGGGCTATAATCCCAGACCCATTTTATATTTTTATTTGGAAACAGGGTCTCACTAAGTTGCTGAGAGCCTCACTAAGTAGCTGAGGCTGGCTTCGAACCTGTGCGATCCTCCTGTCTCAGCCTCCCAAGCGCGGGGATTACAAGCGTGCGCCACCACGCCCTGCTCAAGTACTGGGATGGATCAAGGTCTCGGGTGGGCTTAGCCTGAGCAGCTCTGTGCCCTGGGCTGGGGACCTCAGGGGGAGGTGGGGGCGGGGAGCCTTGGGCCCCCCCAGAGCAGAGCATTTGCTGGGTTCCAAGCCCAGGAGCCTTCTCCATGACTCAAATGCCTGCAGTTAGAAGAGCGATCCACTTTGTTTAAAATGTCCCAGCCCGGGAGATAAGAGCCCAGGCGCTGTGGTCAGGGCTTCTATAAACGACGGCGCAGGCTGCCGGGCGGGAACTGGAAAGCAGGGAACAGATGAGGCATGTGCTGCCTAAGCTGCCGGGCAGAGGCTCCCAAGCTTAGCAGCCCTCACACCAGCTGAAGGGCAGCTCAAGGGTCAAGATCCAGCAGCCTGCAGGAGGGCTAGCGATCTGGGCGCCTGCGCCTGCGCCTGCGAGGGTGAGGAAGGCGGGCCTGGAGCCCTGGCCCAGGCACAGACAGAGCTCTGCCTGCATCCCGCGCCTCTGTTGACACGGGGCGGGTGGGCATGCTGCTGGCAGGTGTGCCAAGAGTCCTTGCAAGTGCTCAACATCTCTGGGCGCTGAGTCCCATCGGGAGTCCTCACGACCCTGCTCTCTGGCAAAGGAAGCTGTGCGCTGTCAAGGCACAGGATTGAACAGGAACTCAGGAGGCCAGGAAGCACCTGGGTGCAAGGGCCTCATGGGGAGCCTGGGATGGTCACTCGGTTGTTTAAGACTGAAGGCACAGGCAGGAGCCAGTGGGGAAAGACGAGGGAGAAGCCAGCCAGGCCCAGGGAAGGGCTGATGCAAATGGCCTGGGCTGGCTGGCAGTGTGAAGACCAGGAAGGCGGCCGGGGCGGAGTAGAGGATGGGGCCAGGAAGTGGGCAGAGGCTGCTGGGTAAGAGCCTGCACTTGAAGGGCGTTGACACTCGCAGGTGCAACCTTTAAAGCTTCACTTCAAGTGCAGGGTGGCGGGCAGTGAGGGCGGCGGCCAGCGCTTAGCCAGCTGACCGTGGGCCGAGCAGAGAGCCCGGCGAGTTAGAGCTGACGGAGCGACCGTGCCGATCTGGTGAGCGGGTTGGGAGACACAGCCGCCACAAAAATTCAATTATGTGTAACTTATGTGAAATGATATATACAGTGACATATGAAATATATTAAACCAAATTGTATAAATTGTTTAAAATGAAGTTATAGAGATTTATCATACTATCCAGCAATTACTCTTCTCGGTACATACCCAAAAGAATGACAGCAGGGACCCAAGCAGATGTGGGTCTGTCCGTGCTCACTGCAGTATTATTTACAGGAGTCAAAAGGTGGGACGAGTGGGTAAACAAGATGCGGTATGTCCATTCAGTGGAATCTTACTAGGCCTTGAAGAAGGAAATTCTGACACTGACTACAACCAAGATGAGCCTCAGATAATGAGCCTTAAGAACATTATGCCAGCCGGGCGAGGTGCGCACGCTCGGAATCCCCGCATTCAGGAGGCTGAGGCAGGAGGACGGCCTCAGCTACTTAGTGAGGCCTTTTGCAACTCAGTGACACCTTGTTTCAAAATAAAGAATAAGAAAAAATAGGGCTGAGGGTGTAGCTTAGAGGTCAAATGCTCCTGGGTTCCATCCCCAGACCTGCAAAAATAAATAATAAATAAATAAATAAATAAAAATGAAGAGATAGAAATCAGAATGGTATTTGCCAGGTGTGTGTGTAGGTGAGGGGCGCCGGGAGCTGGTGTTTAATGGGTTAGGGCTGTGCTCTGAGGAGATGGGAAACTCCCGAGAGGGGCGGTAGTGGTGGTTGTACACTGATGTGAGCGTGCTTAGTGCCACTGAGCTGTGCACATGGTTACAATGGTCAAGGGCAACACACACACACACACACACACACACACACACACACACACACACTTCCAGGAGCATTCTACCTCTGACCTACACCCCAGCCCTTTTTATTTTTTGTTCTGAAACTGTCTCACGAGGTGGTGAGAGATTCACTATTTGCTGAGGCTGTCGTCAAACTTACAACCCTCCTGTCTCAGCCTCCCAAGTACTGGGATTACTGGTGTGCACCACCACAACCAGCTTTTTATTTTATTTATTTATTTATTTATTTATTTATTTATTTATTTATTTTTTGTGGTACTGGGGTTCCTGGAAGCCCTTCTACCTCCAGGCTACACTCCCAGACCTATTTTATATTTTTTTATTTGGAAACAGGGTCTCTTAAGCCGGCGAGGCTGGCTCTGGACCAGCTTGATCCTCCTGTCTCCGCCTCCCAAGCGCGGGGATTACAAGCGTGCGCCACCAATCCCGGCTCACAACCAGCTTTTTATATGTGATCACAAAAATGCCTTAATTAGAAAAATAAGCTGTAGCCGGGTGTGGTGGCGCAAGCTTGTCATCCCAGCATTTGGGAGGCTGAGACAGGAGGATCGCGGTTCATGGACAGCCTCAGCTACTTAGTGAGGCCCTCTGCAACTCAGTGAGACCCCGTTCAAAATAAAGGATAATAAATAGGGCTGAGGGTGTAGCTTAGAGGTAGAATGCCCTGGGTTCCATCCCCAGTTTAAAAAAAAAAAGAAAAAGAAAGAAAGAAAGAAAAAGAAGTTGCAAAGCTAATGATATATTACATTTTTTTTTCAGTACTAGAGATGGAACCCAGGGGCACTCTACCTCTAAGCTACACCCCCAGCCCTATTTTTTATTCCTTATTTTGAAACAGGGTCTCACTGAGTTGCAGAGGGCCTCACTAAGTAGCTGAGGCTGTCCGCGAACCACGATCCTCCGGTCTCAGCCTCCCGAATGCTGGGATTACAAGCGTGCGCCGCCACGCCTGGTGCATTGTCTGTTTTAATATTGCCTGTGTTTGTGTGTGTGCTTGTGTGTCTGTGCATGCATGCACACTCGTGCACATGGACCTGGCGATGGAACCGAGGGCCTCGTCCAGGTCAGGAAGCCCTCTACCCCTGAGCTACACCCCCGGCCTACTGTCAGTGCCGAGTTTGTACCTGTGTGGTGAACCCCCCCAAAAAAAACAAAAAACAAAACCCCACTTTGTTGATGGCTGCCCAGCTTTTCTCAGCTTCAGGGATGCTCATTGGAAACTTGAAGTTGCCCGAGATGGGGGTGTTCACATCAGAGCGGCGGGCAGCGCTGCGCTCCAGGGGGCTGCCTTAGGTATTTCTAGAGCCCAGAGCGCTGCCCGTTCGCTGTTCGCACGCCGGCCGGAGGAGGGCGGCTTGGAGGGATCGCAGGTGTTCTGCGAGGAGGCAGACGCTTGCTGATGGTCTAGATGTTGGGGTGTGAGTGATTTGCAGAGATCTGGCCTGAGCCTTGGGGTGAACAGTGCCGTCACTTATGGGGATGGCGGCTGAGGGAGTTCGGGGGCCGTGGAAGGCCCCGCAGCAGCTGCATCCGTGGCTCCAGAGCTCAGCGAGGTCCTACTGTGCGCCCGGCCCAGCCTAGAGGAGCCCGGATGGGCCCTGCCCTCGAGAAGCCCCAGCCTGCGTGGGGACGGCTCCTGTGCCTGACCGGTGTGCTGCCACTGACCTCCCTGCTTCCAAGCCCCATGGCCGAGGGCTTCCCAGCCAGCTGAGGGCTGTGCCCGGCGCCGGCTCAGGACCTGGTGTGCAGGCCAAAGGGCTGCTTCCGCCCAGCCTTTCCCATGTGTGCTACAATTCTTTCCCCTGGGCTGGAGTGAGGGTTTCTCTCCACACCTGCTCCTCGCCCTTTCCAGAAAGGCCCGAATGGGGCTTCCTCTCCCACTCTCCTACCTCTCCCTGTCTCCAGCTTTTATTACTAAAACTTGCTCTCTGAGCCCTCCTCGCTCAGGACAGCCACAAGCCCGACATGCACTGGCAGGGACCTGGGACGGGAGGCACAGCTCTGACCTCTAGAATGGCCCCCGCGGGCCCGGGGTCTGTAGTAGGCTTCCAGGGCAAAACAAAAGCCCTGGCCACTTCCCATGGCCCAGGGGCTCAGCTCTGGAGTAAGTACAGGCGACATAGACCCTGCCCCGGGGGCTAGGGAAGGCTCCTTCCTGCCTCCTCGGGCTTTGGATGGCTCCTGGAGCTGGAACTCAGGGGCGTTCCATCTTCAAGCTACACCCCCAGCCCTATTTTATTTATTTCTTCAGTACTGGGGATGGAACCCAGGGGCATTCTACCCCTGAGCTACACCCCTAGCCTTATTTTTTCTTCTTTATTTGGAAACAGGGTCTCACTGAGTGGCAAAGGGCCTCGCTGAGTAGCTGAGGCTGTTCTTGATCCATGGTCCTCCTGTCTCAGCCTCCCGAATTCTGGGATTACAAGAGTGGGCCACCACACCTGGCTCCCTATTTTATTTTGAAACAGGGTTTCACTAAATTGCTGAGGATGGCCTCAAACCCTGTGCTCCTCCTGTCTTAGCCTCCCAAGCACTGAGATTACAGGCATGTGCCACCATGGCTGTGGGTTTTTTTTTTTTTTTTTTTTTTTTGGTCTTTTTCTTTCTTTTCCTTTCCTTTCTTTCTTTCCCTCTTTCCTTCCCTCCCTCATTTTTTCTTTCTTTCTTTTTTTATGGTTACTGAGGATTGAATGGAGGGGAATTTACCTTCCACCTACACCCCCAGCACAGCCCTGTTTTGTTTTTAAACAGGGTCTCGCTAGGTTGGCGGGAGTCTCAGTACTTGCTGAGGCTGTTCTTGAACCTGCGATCCTCCTGTCTCTGGCTCCCAAATCCTGGGATTACAGGTGTGTGCCACCACGCCCAGCTCTGGCCAACCTTAAGCCCATTTTCTGCTCTGGGCTGCAGCTCCTCTTACCTGCACAGGCCCCCCGGCCAGGGCTGTTTGTCTACCCCGTGGTCCTAAGACAGAGGGGTGGCGGTCCTCACCACCCTATGGCTGTGTGGCCCTAGGAAAGCCCGAGAGCTCCGGGTAGTTCTGAGCTGGTCATCTTGATGTGGAGGGAGGCATCCTGTCTCCTCCGAGGACAGCAGCAAGGGAGGGATAATGATGTAGAACTGGAGGCCTTGGTTAGACACAGGGTGGACGTCTGCTGGGAGTATGGCCATAGCTGGCTGGCTTTTCTGAGGGAGCCTGGGATCTAGAAGGTTCCCAGGCCTGGTAATGTGGCTGGGTGAGCAAAGGGAAGGCCCTTGGAGGCGGGGGTGGGGGGTGCTCTGTGGCCTTGGGAGTTGGCCCCACCTGGTATTGTCTTCTTGTCCATTAGGGAGCACTTTGGTGGGCCCTGCGCCCTGGCTGGACTCCCCAAGGAAATACGCCTCTAAGTGTGTGTGGCCCTCCTTGCACGGAAGCTCAGGGCTCACAATAGCTGACCCTATGCTAATCTGGTCGACTCCTTGCCAGGCCTCCGAGAACAATCGCGTGGGTGTGTCCACACTCACCAGGTGCTTTTTATAAAAACACTGGAGAATAATGTCTTGGCCCAGAAGGCCTTCTGTCTTCCCAGGGGGCTATGCTGTCGGGCTGACTTTCCCTTTCCTAGGGTAGGGATGGGGACCGCCCAATCCCCAAATGTGGGGCGGACAGGTGGCCCAGCAGGGGCCAGACAGCCAGCAGGCCTGGGCGCTGATGTGGACGCCATCCCGGGTGAGGTTAACTGGTGACAGCTGCGGCCTCCTGTCTCCGGGGCCTCCAGGGAGACGAGGGTGTGCACACATCTGAAATGGCTGTGGTTTTGCAGTTCCATGGCCAAGTGAGTGTCCACGAGTTCTTGGTTGAAAATAGTTCGAAATATCCAAGGCATTATGACCGCTCTCCTTAAAAAGGAAGGGACTCCATTCCAACCACTGAGGAAGTCCACCAAGCCCAGGTCCAGACCCAGCCTCCAGGTCAAGTCCCAGCATGCCCTGGACACCTGGGGTCTTTCATTAGGGGGAGAGTGACCAGCCCCCAGACCCAAGGTGAGCTTGGCACCGGTGCGCCCACAACTTAGGGGCCATCTCGCAGGGTTGTCCCTCCTCTAAGGTAACATCGGCAGGGAGAGTGGGCAGGAGTGCCAGTGCCGCCGGCTGGTGGGAGGGACAGTGGTCTCCCTCGTGTGGGCCCTGGAGACCCTGCCCAGGGGCTGGTTACTTCTGTCTCTGTGTCCATCCACCCTTTTGTCCCCAGCTGATAGTCAGGGTGGGTCACGTTGTTGCCTAGTGAATGGAGAAGTGCGGAGGTTACAGGGCCAGAGAAAGGCTAGGGGAGAGCCTGGCCGCGGATGGGGGGGGCAGCTCACCTCCTCTGCTTCCTATGGACACGAGGACTAGCCATCTTCCCTACTCTAGCGCTCAGGAAGTCCTGCTGTGGAGGGGGCGGGGGCTGGAACACGTCCCTGGCTCTTCTGACAGCCGATGCGACACCCCCTGGGGCGGGCGCCTTCCCTAGCGCCCGCCCCAGGGGTGCGGCAACGACCCGAGGGGGCGGAGGGTACTTGCCCTCGGTGCCCGGGCTCACTATCACCCGCGGCTGCCCGAGCGCCGCCCGCTTAACCCTTGCCATCGCAGCGGCCAACTTGGGCTGCGTAAATAAAACCTCGCAGAAGGAGCCCCTTGCCCCGGGAGGGGGCGGAATCTCGTCCCCCCTCAGCGCTGGGCCTCCACATCCGCCCACATCTGGCCGCAGCTGGGCGCTGGGGGCGGGGGCGGGGCCCATCCCCATCCCCAACCCCATCCCCAACCCCATCCTCAACCCCATCCCCATCCCCATCCCCATCCTCAACCCCATCCCCATCCTCAACCCCATCCCCATCCCCAACCCCATCCCCATCCTCAACCCCATCCCCATCCCCATCCTCAACCCCATCCCCATCCCCAACCCCATCCCCAACCTCATCCCCATCCCCATCCCCAACCCCATCCCCATCCTCAACCCCATCCCCATCCCCAACCCCATCCCCAACTCCATCCCATCCCCATCCCCATCCCCATCCCCATCCCCAACCCGATCCCCACCCTATCCCCATCCTTAACCCCATCCCCAACCCCAACCCCATCCCCAACCCCATCCTCAACCCCATCCCCATCCCCATCCCCATCCTCAACCTCATCCCCATCCCCAACCCCATCCCCATCCCCAACCCCATCCCCATCCTCAACCCCATCCCCAACCTCATCCCCATCCCCATCCCCATCCCCAACCCCATCCCCATCCTCAACCCCATCCCCATCCCCAACCCCATCCCCAACCTCATCCCCATCCCCATCCCCATCCCCATCCCCATCCCCATCCTCAATCCCATCCCCATCCCCAACTCCATCCCATCCCCATCCCCATCCCCAACCCCAACTCCATCCCATCCCTATCCCCATCCTTAACCCCATCCCCAACCCCATCCCGTCCCCACCCCGGCCGGGAGGAGGGGCGCGCGGTCCAGCACCCGGGACTCCCCCGCCCCGCCCCGCCCCGCCCCCGCCCGCCCCCGCCCCTGACGGGCGTGCGGCGCAGCCAGTGCGCGCCGGGGGCGGCCCGTGCGGGAACCCGATCCGGGCGGCGGCGGGCGGGGGCGCGGGGAGGGCGGGCGCCCGCCTTCCTCCCCCATTCATTCGGCCGATCCCTCCGGGGGCCGCGGGGCTGCGGCGAGCTCTGCACGGCCCGAGCGCGGGCGCGGCGCCCCAGCCAGGAGGGGCCAGCCGGGCGCGACCCCCGCCCGCCGCCACCATGTCGGACCCCGCCGTCAACGCGCAGCTGGACGGGATCATCTCGGACTTCGAAGGTGGGCGCCGGCCGGGCCCGGGGGGAGTGCGCCGCGCGGGGTAGAGGGGAGGGGAGAGGGGACCCCGGGGCGCCCGCCCAGCCCTGGGACCCGGCCCGGGCCGCGCGGGGGTCGGAGCCCGCGCCCGCCGGAGTTTCCTTCCTTTAATTGTTGTTTGCCCCCCCCCCAGTTCTCGGGGCTTCCTCGGGGGGCTGGTCTGGGAAACCCGCCCCCCCTCGCAGCCCCGGGGCCTGGACGCCGGCGAGGGCGGGGGGGGTCCCACCGGCGGCCAGCCTCCCCTCCCCCACGCCAGCCCGGACGCCGAGGGGGCTCGCGGCTCGGCTTGGGGCGCCCCGGGGCCCCCTCCAGGCCGGGACACCCTGGTCCGCCTTCCCGAGCGGAGCGGCGGGCTGCGGGGCAGGGGGCCGGCGTGGCGGCGGGGAGGGCTCCTGGGCCCTCTTCGCCCAGCAAGAGTTTTGCGAAGTGTGGGTTGAGTCGGGGGCTTCTGGAGGTGGGCCTGGCGCCGCCCCTGCCCGAGCGCGCCCTGCGGGCCTCGTGACTGCCCGCCGGGGGCCGCGTCCTGCCCGCCCCCGAGTAAATACAGGCCGGGCCGGGAGGCGCACACAAAGGTCTCCGCCGCCGGGCAGAGCTTCCGAGGGCGGGCCGCCCTGCGCCCGGAGCCCCCGCCCCCGGAGCCCCCGCCCCCGGAGGGGCGCCCCGCAGCCTCGGGCCGAGTGCGCTGGTGGGCCGCCAGGGGGAGAGGCTGGGACAGAGTGCTCCCCACCCTCTGCCCAGAACCGGGCTGGAATCGGGGAGCCCAACCTAGTAGCCCACCTCGAGTCTATCCAGCCTTTGACGGGGGAGGGGAGTCCTTGGGGCCAGAGCCTTGCTCAGCTTGGAGAGAGGCGGAGGTGCGAAGGCCCCCAGGGGGTGGGGGTCCGGTGTCCAGCGGAGGCCTGGCAGAGCCACTCGGTCAACTCAGTGGTAGGGGCAGTTTTTATTTTTCAGATTCTAGCATTTTCCATTCTTGGTACCCCACAACCAGGGGTGTGGTGGGCCGGTGAGGGGTGATGACTACTGGTCCCCACCATGGGGCCCTCCCTGGGCGCCTTTGTACCCCGGGGTCTCCCCAGGTCAGCGGTGCTCTGGGTTACCTTCCGCAGGCCGGAATGAGAGAGGACTGTCCGGGTTGGTCCCTGAGCAGCCCCCCCCCCCCCTTCCTGCGGCATTTCACCCTCCCAACCTCCAGTTGGCAAGAGGCAGCCAGTTAGCTGGCCCGTCCCTTTGCTGTGGGGGTCTCTGCTCTCCTTGCCTGACCCGAGCCATGGAGCTGGTGGGCTTTCTGGGGCAGGGTGCAGGGTCTCCCCCTGATCTGTCTGGAGGGAGGGGGGACAGAGGCTTGGGGTGTGTTGGTTTTACCAGCTGACACAGTTAGCACGTGGAGACTGGTAGCGCCCCAGCTGCAGGGTCTTTGGGCATGAATTCATCCTTACTCATTCTGCCCCTCTGGGGGCTGCTGGGCCGGCTCCGGCTCTTGACCTCGCATTTAATCTCAGACAATGGCCTCATTGAGTGCATCCTGGTGCAAGGGCCGGTTGCCCTTTAACTCTGGGGACGATTTCGCGGCTTGGGAGCGTGGGCCTCGGTTTTTCTGGTGTTCCGAGTGTGTGTCAGTCTGCCTGTTGTGTTCAGCTGGGGAGTCGGCTGGCCTCAGAGCCCCCAGGCGTCCCCTGTGGAAGTGTGTGAGGTGTGTGAGTATACCTGACTGTATGCACAGGGAACTCGCGGGCTTCCGGGAGGGAAAGGCGGCCCTCCTCCCTGGTGCCCTGGGAACTGGGAGGGGAGTGGGTGGATGGGGAGATGCGGGTGGTTAGCTGGACCAGCAGGGAAGGGGGACTGTGGGCTCAGGGGAGAAGCAGGGGTGGGGAGGCCGACCTTGAGAGGAATAAGAATTTGGCTGCTTTGGTTGCAGGAGGAAGGAGGGCCCTTTCCAGCCAGGTTCCAAGCAGCGGGGAGGTTGGATGAGCTGGACCATGAGGGGCCTGGGGCCAAAGGAGGGGCTGACTTGCAGTTACCAGAGGCCGGAGGCCAGTGCAGCCAGGGTGTCCCGGGCTGAGCGGGAGCTGCGCCCTCCTCCCTCTCCTGGGAGTGCCAAGGCTGCCAATGAGGTCTCTCACCTGCTGTGTTGGTTTCTGCCAGGTAGGTCGCAAGAGGAGGGAGGAAGGTCCAGCTCTTCAGCAGCAGCCGTAAATGATGGTGCTTTGAGAGCCCGGAGGACCTGGCTCCTGTCACCGAGTGCGTGTTGGATGCTAAGGGGTGGAGGCTCCTGGGGCCCCCCTAAAGCAGGGCAGGCTCTGACCCATGGAGTCTCTGGGGCGGCTGTCTGTCTGTCTTTCTTCACTGAGTGGCTGAGGAGGGTCTGGCTAAGTTGCTGAGGCTGGCCTCCAACCTGTGACCTTGCTGGGTTTCCAGGTGTACACCACTGTGCCTGGCTCTTGGGCGATTTTCAAACCAAGCAGACAGCCTGCCTTGGAATCTGTTTCTGGAACATTTGGAGTTAGTGGCTGTGTCCAGGCCAGAGTAGCTGGGTAAGGCAGAGGGAGTGACGGGGAGGGCTGGGAGTACCCAGGTTAGAGCACTGTGGTCCTGCAGGGCAGCTGGGCACCTGCCTATGTGTGTGCTTTGCGTGTGTGTTCGTGGAGCAGGGAACTTCTGCTGATGCCCTGCATCCAGGGCACATCGGCGCCCTCCCACCCTCCACCTTTTCTTTTTCTTTCTCTTTCTTTCTCTCTCTCTCTTTCTTTTGTACTAGGGATGGAACTCAGGGGCATATTACGTCTGAGCTATACCCTCAACCCTATTTTTTTTTTTTTTTTTTGTGGTACTGGGGGTAGAACCCAGGGGCTTTCTACCTCCGGGCTATATTCCCAGACCTGTTTTATATTTTATTTGGAAACAGGGTCTCACTAAATTACTGAGAGCCTCACTAAGTAGCTGAGGCTGGCTTCGAACCCGTGCGATCCTCCTGTCTCAGCCTCCCAAGCGCGGGGATTACAAGCGTGCGCCACCACGCCCGGCTCCTCAACCCTATTTTTTATTCTTTGTTTTGAAACAGGGTCTCACTGAGTTGCAAAGGGCCTCACTAAGTAGCTGAGGCTGGCCCGAATGCATCCTCCTGTCTCAGCCTCCTGAATGCTGGGATTACAAGTGTGTGACACCTCCCCCTTACCATCTCCTGCCTTGTTTGTTTGTTTGTTTGTTTATTTTTGTGGGGTACTGAGGATCGATCCCAAAGAAATTCTGCCTCCGAGCTACACCCCAGCCCTATTTTTTACTCTTTATTTTCAAACAGGGTCTCTCACTGAGTTGCGGAGGGCCTCACTAAGTAGCTAAGGCTGGCCGCAAACCTGCGATCCTCCTGTCTCAGCCTCCAAGCTAATTTTTATTTTGAGATAGGGTCTTTCTAGGTTCCCAGGCTAGCTCCCAACTTGTGACCCTCCTGCCTCAGCCTGCCTGCTGCTGCCTTTTGTGTTTTTAGCCCTGTGTCAGCGTCCTCCCACTGCCCTCCCTACTCCTCCCCTGCCCCCTGAGGACAGAGGAGCT
The DNA here is from genome assembly GCF_963383645.1 of Muscardinus avellanarius. Taxonomy (NCBI): domain Eukaryota; kingdom Metazoa; phylum Chordata; class Mammalia; order Rodentia; family Gliridae; genus Muscardinus; species Muscardinus avellanarius. The sequence continues at coordinate 70,410,823 of NC_137802.1, forward strand.
CAGTCTATCAGCCTCGGGGTCCCCACCCCACTCTGCTGGGGACCGGGGCGGCATCCCTCCTTCGCTGGCCCTTTAAGGAAAGTCCCAGGGCTCTTGGGAGATTCCCCACATATGGGCAGGGGAAAAATGTTCTGTATTTTGTTGAATCCGTCTCTGGAGTCTCACTTCCCACTTGTCTGTAACTTCCCACTTCCCAGCACAAAGGGCCTTGAGAAGACTCTGGCATCCCTGGCTCTCTGTGCCGCACGGGGGTGGCGAGAAGGGGACCCCTTCCTCTGCTTTGCTCCTGGTCGGCGGAGGCCCGGGGCAGTTGGACGGCCTAGTCTCTCGAGAACGCAGGCCAAATCCGTTATCGCAAACGCGATTACAACTTGGGTCTCCCGTGTAACAAAAGCCTTCCCCGGTGCCAGCTGCTGGCCGGCTTTCCTCTGCGGGGTTGCTGGAGCCGCATTTGCATGTCCAGAAAGAATCCTCAAGGTTCTGGATGTTTGTTGAAACAGATCTGGCTCAGGACACAGACACTCTATGATTCTGCAGCTGAGAGATGTTGGCTGTCCCCCAGAGGGGACCCTTGAGCTGTGTCCTGGGGGAGGACTCCCGGGTAAGAAGGCTTCATGAGGATGGGAGAAGGTCCCATCCTCTGGGACCTGGGCGCTGGTGATGTCTGGACCCAGGTATACTTTCCTCCCTGGGGAAAAGGTCTGTTGTTTGGAGGTGGCTGCACACCTGTCCCTAATTAGTGCCCGTGGGCCTCTTGCAGGAGGAGCCCTGCTCTCTAGGCAGCGCTCAAGGCTTCGGGGAGTACCCCCTTCCTGCTCTTTGCACTGAGGAGGCTGCACAGCGGAACCTCACTGGGGCTGGGGGTTGGGGGGCTGCAGTTAAGATGGTCCAGGTCTCTGTTAGGAATCCCACAACTTTTGGGGTCATTAGTGCTGTGTGTCCAGAGCCCAGCACCAGGCAGGCCAGCTGGCTCTGTTGCAATCAAGGTTGTCCAGTGAGGAGGGAAGGCACCCCAGCCCCAGCACTGGTAGAATCACAGTCCCGACTGGCCGGCCTGTGGCTGCATTGAGGGTTGGTTACCGGGGCGGCGGAGGCATCTGTCTGGAAGTGCTTTCTGGGGCCTGTGGTTCACCAGGGAGGGTCTGACGGCGGCTGGTGGGCAGAGTTTGCATCCAGGAGCATGCACGCGGCAGCCTGGGGGCCATGCGGCTTACCTCACTGCGCCATTTCAAAGCTGTGCGGCCCGGGGCTCAGTTTCTCCGCTCACCCGAGTCTCTGCTGCCTGCCCGCGCGTTCAGTGGAGGTATAAACGTGCACGGCCTGCCTCGTGGGGTGTGGGGGTGTCTCTGCAGCTCTTGGAACTGGGGGACTTTTGCACAGGCACACGCAGGTGCTGGGTGGCGGAGGGGCACAGGAAGGACCTGTCTGACCCCTCTGTGGTCACCATTTAGGATGGCCAGAGCCTATGGAGCCCTGGGCGCCCCTGACTCTAGCAGATACGCAGGCTCTTGGTGGGACTGCAGGTGTCACGGTTCTGTTCTTGGAGGTTGGGTCCACATGGGAGACAGGGTTCCTCTGGCTTGGAGGTGGTCCCTGAATCACCCCTGCCACCCCTATGTCCACCCCAGGGCATCACGGAAGGGTGCCCACATACGCAACCACAGGGTCAAGTGCGACAGGCACAGGGGTGCGTGCCTGGTGCCTGGACTGCAGAGAATCCTGCAGCCCGAGAGGCGGGGTCCCGTCAGGAGGGCGCGGCGGCTGGCGCCTCCTTATACACGGAGTCCTTACACGCAAGGGCTGATTGGTGCATGGCAGCGGGCGTGGGGTGGCTCATGCTTGTAATCCTTGAACTTAGAAGGCCAGGATAGGAAGTTCTCAAGTTCGTGGTCAGCCCCAGCTCATAGTGAGTCCCTCCACGACTTAGACCCTGTTTCAAAATAAAGAATAAAGCCGGGCATGGTGGCACAAAGTTTGTAATCCCAGTATTTGGGAGGCTGAGACAGGAGGATCGCAGGTTCCTGGCCAGCCTCAGCTACTTAGCGAGGCCCTCTGCAACTAAGTGTGAGACCTTGTTTCAAAATAAAGAATAAAAAAATAGGGCTGGGGGTGTAGCTCGGAGGTGGACTGCTTCTGGGTTCCATCCCCAGCCCCACAATGAATGCATGAATGAATAAATAAATAAGTAAATATGAATAAATAAGTAAATAATAGGGCTGAGATGTAGCTCAGAGGATTCAATCCCCAGTACCACAAAAAAAGTAAAATAAAATAAAGCCCCAGATAATGTCACCTCTCGGTTCATCCCAGAGAACCCAGCCAGGAAGCAAGTTCCTGCTTTTCCTCTTAACCAAGCCACTGAGGAAAACCGGTCCCACGGTGACTCTTTTTCCAAAGTCCTCATGTTTTTTCCCAAATTTGGAAGCTCTGGGGAGTCTCTGGAACACAGTCCCAGAAAACCCAAGGATTTGTCATCCCTCCAGCGAGAACGCCCTACCAGCTGGCCTCTGGACACCCCTGGCGCCTGGAGGGCATTGCTGGGTTCGAGCTGTCTAATTTGGTCTGGACAGCGCCCCGAGGCTCCATTCAGACGGGACAGCAGGCGCTGGAGAAGCTTCAATTTGCTGTCATTTTAAAAAGTTCTGCCTCTGCCCAGAAATTGAGAGAGAGGGACCAGAGGATGACCTCTATTGCAGTGGGGCGTATAAACATCGAACCCCCAGGGCTACCCGCGTGCCCCGTGGGGGCTTACGTGCCCTCTGTAGCAGCCCAGCTGGCAGGACCCCCAGCTCCCGAGATCACCCAGGGGAGGCTGGAGAGCCAGGGTGGGACCCTACTCTACCTTTCTTTTATGGTACTGGGGATTGGACTTAGGGGAATTCTACCTCTGAGCTACACCCAGCACATTTTCTCTCTTCTCTCTCTTCTCTTCTCCTCTTCTTCTTCTTCTTCTCTCTCTCTCTCTCTCTCTCTCTCTCTCTCTCTCTCTCTCTCTCATTTATTTATTTATTTATTTATTTTTGCGGGTCTGGGGATGGAACCTAGGGATATTCTACCTCCAAGTTACTCCCCCAGCCCTATTTTTTCTTCTTTATTTGGAAACAGGGTCTCACTGATTTGCAAAGAGCCTCACTAAGTAGCTGAGGCTGTCCACAAACCGCGATCCTCCTGTCTCAGCCTTCCAAATGCTGGGATTACCAGCGTGCGCCACCACACCGGGCTCCCAGATTTTATAACCCACAGCTAGTGGTAGGAAGGAGTTTTTTGGCCCTTTGGGGGGCCCTGGCCTGGGGAGGATCCCTGGCACCTCCTTGTCCCCTGGGAACAGCCTCCTGGGCCACACACAGCCCCCTCTCTGCTTCCAGGAGGTTTGAGGGCAGACCAGTCTCATCTTTCTTTGGGGAGGGAGGAGGTCAGCCCAGGCACTGGAGTGTGCTCAGGTGGGCCCCTTGCCCCTTCCCTCCCCAGGCCCAGGCCTGCAGGTGGCAGGGTCCTGTGCCCTGCTCCGCTCCTGGGGACTTGCTCTCTCCGCAGGCTCTTGTTCCCCCTCTGCTCGGGGATCCCGGCCTGCTCTCCACGTGGGTGGGCGCGTTGCCTGTGAGGGGCAGGCCAGGCCCTGCCCGTGTCCCCGAGAGACTGATGCTATCTACAGTCAAAGCCGGCAAGCTTTCCTGGCTCCGCACCAGGCCCGGAGGGGGCCGGAAGAGCCGGGGCTGGAGTGTCCTGGAAATTAGCTGCCCGCCATTTGGTTCTTTTTCTTTAGTTCAGAAACGAGGTGCCGGCACGTCACCATTTCTGTCGCGGGTGCAAGAAGACAGTGTCACCATTTCTGTCGCGGGTGCAAGAAGACAGTGTCCGCACGCGGCGCGGGTGTCCAGCCTCTGTGCGCGTGCTGGGAGGCCCAGAGAGCGAGGGGGACTTGGGTGGTGAGACAGGCCGCTGGGGGAGAGGCCCTGTTAACCCGGCCCCGTGCAGCAGGGCTGCAAACCTCTGGGTTTGCGATAGGTAGCCCTGAGGCCTGGCCTCCCCCGGCAACCTCGGGAAGGGCTTCTGTGGCTTTTTATTATTTTTTTCAACTACAGAAGAAACTCTTGGCCTCCGGGGTTTTGGGGGTTAGGGTCAGGAGTAGCTGAAGATGGGGGGTGGAGGCCAGGTCTTGCCCCCTCCTTCTGAGTGACCTCTCCTTTCCCCTCTTTTAGCCCCCCCCCACACACCCTGGAGACAGTCTTGGGGCAGCTGGGGGCAGAACCCGGGTACTGGTGAGGGAGCAGCTCTTCCCCGGGCCTCGCAGCAGCCACAGAGAGGTCAGGCGAGGAGGGGATGCTCAAATATTTACCCCTCTCCTAATGCTTTAGCGATGGAGCCGGGCTCCTGCGCACAGCTGCTTGGAGCCAGCTGCAGGGTGGGGGCCCTCCCTGCCTCTGAATTCTTTGTCTCTGACCCAAGCCCGGCCTTTCCAGCTGTTCCCCGCGGCTCACAGGCATCCCCTCTGACCAGGCTGGCCCTGGCTATTTCTCATGACCGGTTCCTTTTGTCAAGGCCGACTGTAATCCTGGGCAGTGCCTTTGGCCCTGGCATCCCACTCCCTACTCCACTCCCTGCTGCTGGGACCTGCCCCCGGGCCCCTGCATGGTGCCACCAGAAAAGGGGCACCCAAAGCAGGCCAACTGCTGGGGGCGTGATGGGAATCTCAGGCCACTGCCAGTGGTAAGTGGGGACCCCTGAGCCCCAAGCCTGGGATCTGGGCGGCCCCTGGGGGCAGCACGTCTGAGATAGGAGGAAGCGCGTCCTTGTCCTCGGCGCTGGGCCTGCGCCATCTCGTCCATACTGCCGCGTTGGGTGGGTCATTAGGTTTTCTGTGCCTTGGTTCCCCATCTATCAATGGGGCAAGAGTGGACCCCTGTCTTGGGGTGGTCCGGAGGTTGTGTGAGCAGCTCAGCAGGTCAGCACTCAGTAAACGTCAACAATTAGGGTCCTTTCAACAATTTCCCCACATGTCCTGCAGGGTGTTCGCCCCTCTGGAGAGGGGGAAGAAGGAATGTCCTTATGTCTGTCCCAGGAGGCCGATTATCAGCAGGAGGGAGGCTTCTCTCCAAGCTACACCCCCAGCCCTATTTTATTTTATTTTTGTTTGTGATACTGGGGATGGAACTCAGGGGCGCACTGTACCTCCAAGCTACACCCCCCAACCCTATTTTTTAGTTTTTTGAAACAGGGTCTCACTGAGTTGCAAAGGGCCTCACTCCCTAATTAGCTGAGGCTGTCTGAGAATCGCCATCCTCCGGTCTCAGCCTCCTGAATATTGGGATTGCAAGTTATCTTTGTATTTTGAAACAAGGTCTTGCTAAGTTGCTGAGGGGCTTGCTAAATAGCGGAGACTGTCCTCAAACCTGTGATCCTCCCGTCTCAACCTCCCCAAGTACTGGCATTACAAGCATGTATTACCACGCCCAGCTCCATTTTATTTTATTTTATTTTATTTTATTTTATTTTATTTTATTTTGAAACAAGGTCTCCCAAAATTGCTGAGGGGCTTGCTAAATTGCTGAGACTGGCCTTGAACTTGTGATCCTCTTGTCTCAGCCTCCCAAGTACAGGTCTTCCTGGCATGTCCCTCAGGCCCTGGCTGTGAGGCTTTGTCTTTCTTAGGTGACACCATGAAGGCCTTGGCCAGGTTTGGGGATCTTGTGACCAACACAGCCTCTGTCCTCAGCAGGGCCCAGTTCACGGCTGAGTTCTGTGTGTCCTTCAGTTTGTGACTGCCCGGGAACCGAGGAGGCCGGATATTGTCCTTGGGTGACTGCCGGGAAGGTGGGGGCGGGCAGAGCCGCTGAGCTGGCAGTGTTGCCGGCCAGGGCCGCCTCCTGGATGTTTGTGGAGTGGGGCTTCCTTCTACGATCCCAAGAGAGGAAGCCCCACAGAGACACCCAGTGTCCAGGCCCGCCGGCCTTGCTGAACTAGATAGACTATTAGCTAGACCATAAACGGGTGCCGACAAGCACTTTTTTTTTTCTTTTTGCAGTGCTGGGGATTGAAGCCAGAGCCTCCCCCATCGAGCCAGGTGTTCTATGGCTGGGCTGCGCCCCAGCTCTCAGCAGTTTATTTTTTGTGTGATGCTGGGGATGGAACCCCAGGGGCGTTTTACCTCTGAGCTACAGCCCTTTTCTTTCTTTCTTTCTTTCTTTCTTTCTTTCTTTCTTTCTTTCTTCCTTTCTTTCTTTCTTTCTTTCTTTCTTTCTTTCTTTCTTTCTCCCTTCCTTCCTTCCTTCCTTCCTCCCTCCCTTTCCTTCACCTCCCTTCCCCTCCCTTCCCCTCCCTCCCTCCCTCCCTTCCTTCCTTCCTCCCTTCCTTTCTCTCTCTCTCTCTCTCTTTCTCTCTCTCTCTCTCTCTCTCTCTTTCTTTCTTTCTTTCTGTACTGGGGATGGAACTCAGGGGCATTCTACCTTCGAGCTATACCCCAGCCTTATTTATGATTCTTTATTTTTGACACAGGGTCTCACCAAGTTGCAAAGGACTTAAGTAGCTGAGACTGTCTGTGAACTGCAATCCTCCTGTCTTAGCCTCCTGAATGCGTGCGCCACCACGCCCGGCCGGCTATTCTTTATTTTGAAACAGGTCTCACTGAGTTGCAGAGGGCCTCACTAAGTAGCTGAGGCTGTCCACGAACCGCGATCCTCCGGTCTCAGCCTCCCGAGTGCTGGGACAACAAGTGATCGTCACCGCGCCCGGCTCAGCAGCCTATTTTTTAACAAGCTCCTGAAAATTCTACTCAACAGCCCGAGCTTCTGAGCTTCCGAGGGCTGATACGGAATCAGCACTTTAGAATTATGGGGACCTGGGCGTGGTGGTGTGTGCCTGTGATCCCAGGGACTCTGGAGCGGAGGCAGGAGGATTCTTAGGGAAAGTTTGTCTCAAAATGAAAAGAAAAAGGGTGCCGGGCGTGGTGGCGCACGCTTGTAATCCCAGCATTTGGGAGGCTGAGACCTGGAGGATCGCGGTTCGCGGACAGCCTCAGCTACTTAGTGAGGCCCTCTGCAACTCAGTGAGACCCGGTTTCAAAATACAGAATAAAAAGTAAGGTAGGGGGTGTAGCCCAGAGGTCAAATGTCCCTGAGTTCCATCCCCAGACCCACAAAAAAAAAAAAAAAAAAAAAAAAAAAAGAAAAGAAAGAGGGTTGGGGGTAGAGTATCTGAGTTCAGTCCTTCATTGTACACACAACACACACACACACACACACACACACACACACACACACACACACGGCATCGAGAGAGTGGTCCAGGAACGTGTAGGGTCTCAGCTGCAGAAGCTCCATGAAGCCCGAGGCAAGGGCCCTCTATGAGCCTGCTTAAAAATGTGCACCCTGCCCCCCACCAATCCAAAGAGGAGGGTGATATCTGTCAAACACTGAGGGTGGAGCCTGTAATCCCAGTACTTGGGAGGCTGGGATAGGAGGATCGCAGGTTTGCTGCCAGCTTCAGCAACACGGTGCGGCCTTTCACAGCTTAGTGAGAAGCTGTTTCAAAATAAAAGGAGCTGGGGGTATAGCTCAGAGGTAGAATGCCCCTGGGTTCAACCCCCAGCAACATACACACACACTAAAAATATTAAAGAAATAAAAAATAAAAAGGCTGGGAGCGTAGCTTGGAGGTAGAATGCTGCTGGGTTCCATCCCCAGCGCTAAAATAAAAAAAAAGAAAAAGAGAAAAAAAAGGTAGTGGTTATTTGGGTTTTGGGTTTATAGGTTTTCCCCCCTATATTTTATACATATCCTGCCTTGTGCCTAATAGAGGGAAAAGGCAATAGATGTTATTTTTAAAAGTTCATTGTTAAAAAGAAAAATAGCTCACCCAAACAAATCTCCCAGCTGTGTTTGAGAGAGGAGGCGGCAGAGGCCCTGGTTGGTGGGAAGCGGGCGGGTGCCCAGGCCTGGCTGGTTCTTTCCGGCCTCAGCTCTGGGCCTGGCGCTGGCTGTATCCATTCGCCAGGATGGGAGCACAGGCGCCGCCCCTGCAGTCACAGCTGGCCGCTGCGATTTTGGCCACAAGGACGGTGGGCTGGAGCTGGGGCCGGGGTCCTCCTGGGTTCCGCAGGGTGCGATGGGCCGGCCCTCCCATCTACTGGCATTTGGAGCTGCAGGGCATAGTTGGTCCAGGAGGGAGAGGGTGATGGTGCTGGTTGTTGACACTGTGGGTCACCGTGTCCAGGGTGGAAGCAACTTAGCCCAGCTCTCCCTGTTCTTTATCAGAAAACTGAGACCAGAGCCGTCATCCGCCGGGCGCTGGGTTGGGCATAGGTGCCTCCATGACTCTTGTTCCCTGCCCTGGTAGCGCCCCCCCACCCCCCGTGGTTCCAGTATATCCATAGGGCCCCCCCCCTTTCACATGGATCAGCTATGCAGGGGACAACTTGTTTAAAATCCTCAACTTGGCCGGGCGTGGTGGCGCACGCTTGTAACCCCAGCATTTGGGAGGCTGAGACAGGAGGATTGCTCAGGTTCGCAGCCAGCCCCAGCTACTTAGCGAGGCCCTCCGCAATTTAGTGAGACCCTGTTTCAAAATAAAGAATAAAAAATCGGGCTGGGGGTGTAGCTCAGAGGCAGAATGCACCTGGGTTCAATCTCCAGTATTGCAAAATAATAATAATAATAATAATAGTAATAATAATAATAAATAAAATCCTCAACTTTTAGTTGGGAGAAGAATGATTCCCACCGGGTCCGGCTTTGGGCTATTGGGCAGGGTCCTGAAGGAGCACAGCTCCTGGGCAGTGTTGGGTGGGTGAGGCCTGCCCTCTTGCAGCACCCTGTCCCTGCTGCCCACAGGTGGCAGGAGGGGCCTGGCTGCCTGGGGGCTTCATTAGATGAGAATTTGGGAGGTGCACCTGCTCCCCTGCCAGGCAGGTCAGGGGTCATGGGGATGAATCACTTGCTCCGGGCTATGGGGCAGATGGGGTTGGGTCAGGGGTCAGCCAGAGAGGTCTCAGGCCCAAGGGTAGAGATAACCATAAACAACCCTTGCAGTTTGGCTTTCAGTTTATGGCTGCTTGTGTTCTGGACTGAGCAGCAGGTGACTGGAGGGACCCCTGCCTTTGGAGAGGCATCTCTGGACTTTCTCTTTTGGAAAGAAAATGAGGACACGGGTGTGTGTGTGTGTGTGTGTGTGTGTGTGTGTGTCACTGTACGGACACCTGGGGCTGGGCACAGTGTCCAGTCTGCCTGGAGGGAGATGCACCCCCACACATACCCAGGAGGATTTTCCTACACTCTTCGTTGAGGGGCAGCTGAGCAAATGGCTCTGGAGGCTGGAAGTCCAGACTCGAGGCGTCTGCAGGGCAGGTTCCATCTGGGGACTCCGGGGAGAATCTGCCCCAGGCCCCTCTTAGTCCTGACGGCTCCTGGCCATCCCCGTTACTTGGTGTGTAGATGCGTCCCCCCAATCTCCACACCACCTTCTTGATGTCTCTCTTTACTTTTCTGGGGATCGGGAAACCAGGCTCTGCCGTCCCAACCTGTGTGTCTTGGGTGACCATGGCTTCTGGTCTCCTTTCTGGGGGCTCCTGTCTCTGAACCTTGGAGTGGCTTGAGGCTCCGGAGGAGGCTGGCTTGTCCCCGAGGAACCCCGATGGGCGGATGGGGCAGAGGGGTGGCCACTCATTCCCCCAGAGAGATTCAGCCGCCTCTGTGTATCTGGCATGGTGGACCAGACTCTCCTCTGGAGTCCACCTCCGTCATGGGCAGCCACTGTCCCCTGGGCTGCCTGGGGCTGTGCTGTTGCCCTTTTCCCGTCCCTGCAGGGCTCCCCCGTCTCAGCTGCTCCTCCTTTCTGGGCCCCGTGTTCTCCTGTGGCTTCTGAGCAGCCCCCAGGGCACCCCAAGTTCTGCCCAGCTCAGGTTCTGCTTGGCTGGGGGCTGCGCCCGGCTCACTCTGGTTTCTGGGGACCTTTAAGTTCTAGGTGGCTCCCTGGGGAGGGCCGACGACCCAGAGGGGAGCCCCGGAGGGCCAGGAGCCCCAAGGCTTTGCCTGGCCCCCTCCCCTGGGCTGTTAGGAACCCTGGGTGGCCCCTCTTCTGGAGCTACCCCCTCAATCTCTGGCATCTTCTCCGTGCCCAGCTGTGGCCTCGCCTGCACAGCACACCTATCTTTTTTTGTTTTTTGTGACCTCCTTTGCCAAACCCCTCCGATTTTTGAGGGTGGAGATTAAGCGTACCGCATTCTCGGGAGCAGCAGAACCCAGACCCGGCAGCCAGCTGGGGCCATGCAGAGCCCAGCAGTCCCGGTGGCTCGGTCCCTCCCGGCACTGGGGAGCTGAGATGGGCGAGTCTGGAGGTGCGGGCAGCTGCTGTCCTGGGCGCTGCTCTGACCAGAGCTTGAACTCTGCCCCCTGGCTTCACCGTCCCCTGTAATTAGGCAGCAACTCATATTGGCTTGGGCCTTCTGGCCCTCTGGCTCCCGGGCTGCCGTGATTAATGGAAAACTCCACCTGGGCCCAGTGGCCCCTGGTATGGGGCTTGCTTGCTTTTTTTCTTTTTTTTCCTTTTCTTTTCTTTCTTTCTTTTTTTTTTCTTCATTTTTAAAGTGCTTCTAGCATTTTCTTCAGCAGTAAGTGTGGTGAGGACGGAGGGGTGGTTCCCTTGACTGGCCACATCAGGAGTGACCACCACCTCTGTGTGCGGTGACCAGGCTGGGCACAGAGAGGAGGAGTAGCCTGCCCAGGACACTGGACTTGCACGCTGACCCCCACCTGGCAGCAGACACCCACGGGCACCTTGCTCAGGGGTTCTGGGGGCTTGAGGTCACAGAGGGGGCGCAGGCAGGCAGGGAGGAGGGGCCTCTTCATGCAGGGGGCCTTGGAGTGGGGTTAGCCATGTTTGGGGAGCAGTGGGCTCCCCGTGTAGTTGGGGGTGGGGTAGGAAGGAGTCGAGAAGGTGTCCGAGCGACCCTTCAGAGGGCAGGGCTGTGCTCTGACCTGGAGCCAGCTCCTCGGGGTAGGATGGCGAGCTGAGGACCAGGCTCCCAGTGGGGCGGCCAGAGGATGTGCTTAATGCTCAGTGGAGTTCCTTCTCTGGAACTCCAGAGCCTTGGAGCCTCAGGCCTGCAGGCTGTGGCTTTTTGTGGTGTGTGTGTGTGTGTGTGCGCGCATTTGTAATACTGAGGATTGAATCCAGGGGCATTCTACCTCTGAGCTATACCCCTAACCCAATTTTTTAATAATTTAATTTTCTACCTCCGGGTTACACTCCCAGACCTATGTTATATATATTTTTTTATTTGGAAACTGAGTCTCAAGCCAGTGAGGCTGGCTTCGAACCTGTGCAATCCTCCTATCTCCGCCTCCCAAGCGCAGGGATTACAAGCCTGCGCCACCACACCTGGCTTATTATTAGTGTGTGTGTGTGTGTGTGTGTGTGTGTGTGTGTGTGTGTGTGTGTGTATTTTATTGGGAATGGAACTCAGGAGCATTCTACCTCTGAGCTTACAACCCTGGCCCTATTTTTTTAGTCTTTTTATATTTATTTATTTATTTATTTATTTGGTACCAGGGGTGGAACCCAGGGGCTTTTCTACCTCTGGGCTATATTCCCAGAACTACTTTATACTTTATTTGGAAACAGGGTCTCACTGAGTTGCTGAGAGCCTCACTAAGTAGCTGAGGCTGGCTTTGAACCTGTGTGATCCTCCTGTCTCAGCCTCCCAAGTGCGGGGATTACAAGTGTGTGCCACCACGCCTAGCTTTAGTCTTTTTATTTTTGATTTGCAAAGGACCTTCCTAAGCTGAGGCTGTCCACGAGCCTCGATCCTCCTCTGCCTCTGGAATGCTGGGATTACAAGTGTGCACTACCATGCCTGGCTGCTTTTTGTGTTTTTAAAGTTGGTTGCCTTCCAGGGGGAACTTTCTGACCCATGGAGGCTGGAAAGGTCTTCTGATCCCCAGGTAGCCACACCCAGGGCCCCACAGCTTTCAGGGCAGAGCGCCTGACAGCTTTCGTCCCTTGCCCCTCCTCTGGCTTCTCGGAGGGGGAGCCCACAGTGGGCTGAAGGGGGAGGTTAGGCCCATTCTGTTGGCGTGACAACCAGTTGGTTCCAGATGTGCTTGCGGGCCTGTATCTGTAATTTAGTCAAGAAAAACAGGGAGTCGTGCATCTTAGAGTGACATTTACAGTCTGCCTGGAATGACCCTGTGGCTGCTTGGACCAGGGGTGCTAGGTGGAGGGCGGGAGAGCCCCCCTTCCAAGAAGAGGGCCCCCTTAGGAGCATCTGTGGAGGCCTGAGCTCTGCTGTGGCTGTCTGATGGGGTCTGTCACTGGTGGGAGGTGTCTCCCCTACCCTACTGGTCACCAGGACCCTTCTCTGGTAGGGACGGTGTCCGCCACAGGTAGGGTGACCGTGTAACTTACTGCCCCACGGCATCTGGGAGTGAAAGGGCTGTGAGTGATTTCAAGTGTGAGTTGGGAGCTTCTCAGGTAGACCGGACGTATGGATACCTTCTGGGGTGGGCTCTGTGGCCAGCTGGGACCGGGCAGCAGAAGGGGGTGAGGCCTTTGTCAGTGTGAAGGGGGGGCAGCTGGTGGCTGGCGAGGCAGGGGGAGGCTGAGGCCGCTCTTACCAGGCGACACCTGGGCACCTGGGTCCCCGTCTCAGGACTGGTGACTCAGAGGTAGAAGGTGGCTTCAGAATGGACAGGTGTTTACGAAGCCGAACAGACCAGGCATGGCAGTGCGTGCCTATAATCTTAGTACTTGGGCAACTGAGACAGAAGGATCACAGATCGGAGGCCAGCCTCAGTAATTTAGTGAAATCCTTAGCAACTTAGCCAGACCCTGCTTCAAAATAGAAGATAAAAAGGACTGGGGGTGCTGGGCATGGTGGTGCACACCTGTAATCTCAGTACTTGGGAGGCTGAGACAGCAGGATCACGTGTTCGCAGCCAGCCTCAGCAACTTAGTGAGGCCCTCTGCAATTTAGCGAGAACGAGACCGTGTTTCAAACTAAAGAATAATAAAAAAGCCGGGCGTGGTGGCGCACACTTGTAATCCCCGCGCTTGGGAGGCTGAGACAAGAGGATCGCACGGGTTCGAAGCCAGCCTCAGCTACTTAGTGAGGCTCTCAGCAACTTAGTGAGACCATTTCCAAATAAAATATAAAAAATATAAAAAAAAGGTCTGGGAGTATAGCCCGGAGGTAGAAAGAAAGCCTCTGGGTTCCACCCCCAGTACCACCAAACTCAAGAATAAAATAAGGCTGGGAGTATAACTGGGAGGTAGAATTCCCCTGGGTTCAATCTCCAGTACCGCACACACACATAAAAAAGGGGTGGGGTTGTAGCTCAGAGGTAGAATGCCCCTGGGTTAAATCCCCAATACCACAAAGAGAAACTAGTAATAATAACTATTATTGGTGTTATAATAATTACTATATTACCATACAACATTTTAGTATTATTATTATTAATAATAATAATGATAAAAGATTCTTCTCCAAATAAGGGCCTATTCCCAGGTTCCAGCTTTTAGGACTTAGATGTGTCATTTCGGGTGCGTTACTATTTGGCCTACCACATTTGCAGACCCAGAGCGGATGCCGTGTCCTCCGCAGACAGCAGACACGCGGGGTGGGTTGTGGAAGCCGTTGTTAAGGAGGCTGTTAGGACTTCTGCCCATTCGGCTGGATGCCACTGGCTGGGATGGGGAGGCGCTGGTTCAACCCATGGCTGGCCTTGCTGGGTTGGTCGAGCATCCTCCAAGAAGAATCAGTGCATAAGGAAGCCGGGCTAGGTGGTAGAGCGCCGGCCCGGCCCAGTGTAGATCCCTGGGACCAGCTGTTGACTCCCATTACCACGGAGCTGCCCATCTGTTGGTGTCCTGCGCTGAAGGGACCCAGGGTTTCTGAGCTCCCTTTCTGGAAGGAAGGGTCTTCAGAGGCTGCCGCGCACCATGCCTTCGGGGGCTGCACGCTGGAGCTCCTGGCGCCTGCCCGGGGAGGAGGGACTCTTGTTTATTTCTCTTGGCCTCATCTGGGAATCCAGCCTGAGGCCTGACATCTCGGGCCTGTTCATTCTCTCATCCTCGTTCCAGAGCCGCCGGGCTCCCCACGTGGGGGCGGCTATGGGCAGGAAGAACCCACGTGCCAGGCCTTCCAGGCCCAGAGAAGGACACCTCCTCCTAAGGCCTCAGAATAGTCAGAGGGGCGGCGTGCCCGGCACCCGGCTCAGCCCTGGGCTTAATGGCACCCTCGGTTCCTCCCTGGGAGCCAGAGACCTCCCAGCAAGACCAAAATTCTCAGGGCTGAGTGGAAATGTCTAGCTTTTCTTCCTGCCAGGGGGCCGCGTTGGACCCTTGGTGGGAGTGTGCTGGACATCAAAGGTGGGTGTGTGTCTGGTTAGAGGCGGGGCAGGGCCGGGATGGGCCATGGTCCGCGGTCTGGGCCTCCATCCGCGGGTCCTGTGTGCAGAGAAGCCCTTGGCCACACTGAGCTGGCGCCCTTGGCAGCGCGGGCCAGCGGGGAGATGGGGTGTCACAAAGAGTGGGGGCAGTAGCGGGTTCTGAGCTGTGGGCGCGGCACTCTCCGTCCTTTTCCTCCGACTCTCTGCAGGTTTGAGGTGTCTGGCTGGAGAGCTTCCTCTGCCTTTATTTGTAATTTGCCCTGGTCCTTGTCCTCGTCCTTAGAGGAGACCCTCTGTGGGGCGCCCAGGGCTGGCCGCCATGCTCAGCGGGCTGTTTACTGACCTCCCGCACAGCTCCACTTGGGTCCACTGTGGCTAGTTGTAAGCCCTTCCTTTGGGTTGTTCTGTTTCCTGAGAACACTCCCCTCCCCGGCCCCCCATGCACATCCTCCTGGCCCCTGCCTCCCCCACCTGCCCCACCTGCCCCTGCAGGCTTCCAGAAGCACATCTGAGGCCAGGGGCCTGGAGGGAGCTGACCCCTGAGATCCCATGTGGGACAAGGCAGAAAGGTGGCCCAGGAAGGGCCCGGGCAGGCCTGCAGCTCAAGCCCCAAGGGGAGCCCTGGGGGCAGGGGAAGGGAGCAGCGATGCTCTGCTCTGTTCACGGAAGGGCTGCAGTGTGAACTCCTTCCTGCCTGGGCGTGGACGCCAGGAAAGGTCCTGGCAGGACAGAATCTGGGCCAGGGTAGACAGGATGTGCTGTGCTTGATGACCACGTGGCTGGGGCACACGCTCTGGGAGGGGGGGCACACCTGAGCCGCAGTAGCCATTCATGCAGAAGGACCAGGGGGCTCCGGAAGTTCACCGTGGTCCCCCATCTTCCCTGGGGATGGGCTCCTGCAGGTCCAGCCACAACTGGCTTTCCAGCCCGGGTGGGGGGGGGATGCGAGTGTGTTTGTGTGTTTGGGGGTGGGGCTGGGGGGAGATGCTGGGGGTTGAACTCAGGGGTGTTCTGCCTCTGAGCCACACTTCAGCTTTATTTTATTTTTTATTTTTCTTTTGTGTGTGTGTTACTGGGGATTGAATCCAGGGGTATTCTATCTCTGAGCTCCATTCCCAGCTTTATTTTATTTTATTTTATTTTATTTTATTTTTTGCGGTACTGGGGATGGAACCCAGGGGGTTACTCTACCTCCGAGCGGTACCCCCAGCCCTATTTTTTATTTTTTATTCTTTATTTTGAAACAGGGTCTCACTGAGTTGCAAAGGGCCTCACTAAGTAACTGAGACTGGCCATGAACCACGATCCTCCTGTCTGAGCCTCCCAAATGCTGGGATTACAAGCGTGCGCCACCACGCCCGGCATTTATTTTATTTTTATTTGGAGACAGAGTCTTATTAGGTCGGCAAGAGCCTCACTTAATTGCTGAGCCTGGCTTTCGAACCTGTGATCTACCTCTCTGAGCCTTCTGTCTCATGCCTGGCTATTATTTTATTTTATTTTTAATTTTTAAACAAGATCGCCTTAAGTTGCTGAGGCTGGCCTCAAACCTGTGATCCTTTTGTCTCTGCCTCCCAAGTACTGGGCTTACAGGCGTGTGCCACAAAGTCAAGCTTACACAGGGGCTTTTTCTGCACCCTCCTCTGCCTGGACCTGAGTCCCCTGCCCCCACTCCCAGGTCTGGCTTTTGTGGCACCATTCTGTCCTTTGAAGGGTTTTAATGACCTGCCCATTTGGTGTGGATTCCTCCCTGCGGTCCCTGGTTACGGCCTTTTGTGAACTAGCCAGGCCCCGGGTGCCAGATAAGGAGGGGGTGAGGCACTCCCCAGGCCTGCCCCAGCTGCACCACCCTATGCCCCTCACCGAGCAGACACCTGCCCCGGCCAGGCCCTCCAAGGACGGTGTGGTCAGCAGTGGGACCTGCCCGTCACATGCTCCGGGGGCCCTAAGGGTCCCACGCTGTTAGCTCTGGGTTCCCTGCAGGCCCAGGGAGCCTCTCCTAGGAGCCGCCTGTCTCTGTCTCGCTGGTCCTGGGGCCTGTACTCTGGCTCCTAGGCAGCCTGGAGTGTCTTCGGGGCTGCTTTTCTGCCCCGGGGGGGGGGGCAGGGCTGGTGTCCTGGAGCCTGTGCACAGAATTCTTCACTGCTCTCCTGGATTCGTTTTGACCTTCGGCTGCAGGATTTCTGTGCAAAATACAGGCCCCAAGCTGGGCTTTGTAGCCCCCCCCCCATAGAGAGACACCCCCCCCCCCCCAGACCGGGCCCATCTGTGCACCAGGAAGTGTTCGATCAGGTTTCAGGAGCCCGGAGAGGTTCTCAGCCTGCACTTGAGCGGGGGCCTTAACAATGGTCCCTTGTGTGTGCCTGCATTCCTCCCTAAACAGGCCCAGATCCCGGCGTCCCAGGGGCACAGCCCGGCCGGAGGGAGGCCGCACTGACCTCTCGGTGAAGCACCTTAGACTGTAGGTGCTAGACAGACAGGAGAGGGGGCCTGAGCCCAGCCCGGGCCGGGGGAAGAGGCTGGCTGGGAAATGTTCCCCTGGGTGGTCATGGGCCAAGTACGCACTTGTCGACATCTTGCAGTGGTTTGCAGCAAGGTGTGTGGTTATGGTCCTGGGGATAGAACCTGGGGCACTCTACCACCAAGCCAAATTCCATTCTTCCCGTCTCAGGCGCCCAAGTAAGTGCTGGCATTGCCGGCGGGCAGTACCACACCCAGCTCAGTTTTTTCTTTTTTTTTTTTTTGGTGGTGGTACTTGATTGAACCCAGGGTCTTGTGCATGCCTCCAAGGAGCCACACCTCCAACTGCAAGGTGTTTTTTTTTTTGTGTGTGGTACTGGGGATGGAACACAGGGGCCTTTTACCTCCAGGTTACACTCCCAGACCTACTTTATATTTTTTATTTGGAAACAGGGTCTCTTAAGCCAGCTGAGTCTGCCTTCGAACCTGCGCGATCCTCCTGTCTCCGCCTCCCAAGCGTGGGGATTACAAGCGTGCGCCACCATGCCCGGCTCCTGTTTTTATATTTATTTATTTGTTTTGGTACTGGGGATTGAACCCAGGGGCATTCTACCCCTGAGCTACACCCCCAGCCCTCTTTTTTATTCTTTATTTTTGAAACAGGGTCTAAGTTGCAAAGGGCCTCACTAAGTAGCTGAGGCTGTCTGGGAACTGCGATGCTCCCGTCTCAGCCTCCCGAATGCTGGGATCACAAGCGTGGGCCACCACACCCGGCTTAAAGCTCTGAAACTCTTAAGGGGCCCATGTTTATTGTTGGCAGATGGGAATGAGGCAGGAAAATCCAGTGAAGAGCACCCATCGGAGTTCCGTGTGGAGACGGTCATTTTCTGCGAGCTTGTGGGTGCGTGCATATGCACGTGTGTGAGCATGTGTGTGCGTGCAAAGGCACATGTGTGTGTGTGTGAGGTGGAATGAGGAGCTTTGTATGCATCTTGCATCCTGCTATTTTTACTTAATCTCCCTGCTATTTCTAGTCTTCCGCAGCCTGATTTTGTTGACGCGGCGGAGCTCGGGCATATGGGTTTAGAATCTACGCAAACCCGCCTTGTTTCCAGCGTTGGAGATGGTTAATAATGCTGGTGCAGAGGCCCCGGTACATTAATCTTTCTGTACTTCTGATGATTTCCTTGGGATAAATTCCCAGAAGTGGGCTTTGGCACCAGGCTTTTGGTAGGAATCACAGAGGGAGGAGGCTGGGAGGGCCCGGGGAGGGCTTTGGCGAGCCGGTGAGGTGTGCGCCTGGCTTGGGAGGGCCAGGGATCCGCGGAGGAGGGCCAGGGTGGCGCCTCCTGCCCTGGGCCAGTGTGGGACCTGTCCGCGTGACCTGGCCCCCTGTCTGTCTGCGCGTCTGAGCAGCAGCCCGCAGTGTGTGGGGTCCAGCTCTGTGTCCCTTGCTGTCCTCTGGTCGCACTGACTTTTTGCAGACAGAAGGGCAGCCCTCGCCGATGCTTGGGGGAACTTTTCTGTCCAGCCTGCCCCGGGGCTTTGCTGCGTGTGTGGACACGTTGGGGCCTGAGATCCGCGCGGCGAGGCGCTTATGTGAGCACTGCCTCTTCCTGGGTAGGGCGGGGGAGTAAGAGTGGAGGCACCTGTCCTGTGGCCGGCCACGCCCCCTCCCATGGGGTGGCGGAGGGGACCCCCAGGCGTTTCACATTGGGCAGAGGGGGTCCAGGCAGGCGTGCGATCGTAGGACCCTGTGGGGAGTTGAGGACTCTGATGGGGGAGAGATGCTGGGGGACCCTGCCCTGCCCATCCCGTGACAAGCCGCCTCCCAGCTTTTCCTAGCTGGGTGCTCTGTGAGCTGTCTCCTTGCAAAGCCGCGGCAGACAGGGGTCTTATCTCCATGGCTAACGTTCAGCGTCAGTCTGGGGACTCTCTCCCCCGAGGACCCGCCATCCGGGGCGCTTGAGGCAGGGCTGGGAGCCTGGCCATGCCTCCCCCGGCCCAGGGCAGGGTGGTGAGTGGTGGACATTTCCCGGACCTCTGGAGGATCTGTATCAGACTGTCACCTTCCCCGTGCCAACCGCGCCTATGTCCTCGGCCTCCATAACAAGTGACCGGGAGCTGGGTGGCCTCACGAACACATTTACTCAGGACCTCCATGCTGGAGCCAGAGGCTGGATTCAGGGTGTCAGCGGGGCCTGCTCCCT
The DNA here is from genome assembly GCF_963383645.1 of Muscardinus avellanarius. NCBI lineage: Eukaryota > Metazoa > Chordata > Mammalia > Rodentia > Gliridae > Muscardinus > Muscardinus avellanarius. Next base: position 70,429,874 of record NC_137802.1, read on the forward strand.
CCAGACAGTCCAGGGAGCCTCTTTCCTGGCCTTTCCCAGCTTCCGGGGCCCCAGCTCCCTGGGCTGGGGCTGCACCACACCAGCTTCTGCCTCTGCTTCCGTCTCCCCGCGGCCGCCTGCTCTGGGCCTCCCTGGCTGGCAGATCTCTCTGCCTCTCTCTTATAAGGACACTTACTGGTGTCCACCCTAAATCCAAGATCTTCTCATTCTGGAACGTTCCAGCAGGATGTTCTCATCTTTAACTTGATTACATCCCAAAGACCCTTTTCCAAATAAGGTCACCTGGCTTCTGGGTTTGGCACTCGGGTGTGTCTTGGGGAGAGAGAGCTATGTTGGCCATTATGGAGCCCTAGAGGAAAGTGGGGGCCTCCCAGGCTGAAATGGGGTGAGGACTGCTGCTTCCTTGCTCCCGAGGCCTGTTCTTAGGGCTCTGTACCCACGGTTCAAAAAATCCTGTGGGCCGGGCATGGTGGCGCATGCTTGTAATCCCTGCGCTTGGGAGGCTAAGACAGGAGGATCGCACGGGTTCGAAACCAGCCTCAGCTACTTAGTGAGGCTCTCAGCAACTTAGTGAGACCCTGTTTCCAAATAAAATATTTTTAAAAAAAGGTCTGGGGGTATAGCCCAGAGGTAGAAAGCCTCTGGGTTCCACCCCCAGTACCACCAAAAAATAATAAAATAAAATAAAATAAAATATAAAATAAAAAAAATCCTGTGGCACATGCTTGTAATCCTAGTACTTGGGAGGCTGAGACAGGAGGATCTCAGCTTTGAGGCTGCCCTCAGCAACTTATCGAGACCCGCAGCAATCTAGCAAGACCCTGTTTCAAGATAAAAAAATTTAAGAAAGTACAGGGGGTATAGCTTGGCGGTAGAATGCTCCTGGGTTCCAGCCGGGTGTGATGGTGCACGCCTGTAATCCCGGTATGGTACGTGAGAGGCAGAGACAGGACGATCACAGGTTCAAAGCCAGCCACGACAACTTAGCAAGGCTCTCAGCAGCTTAATGAGACCTTGTTTCCAAGTAAAGAAGAAAATAGGGCTGGGCTGTAGCTCCGAGGTAGAATGCCCCCCCTCCACTCCCTAGCACCACCACAACAAAAAAAAAGCCACAGCCGGACACACACTGAGCCTCAGGGCTGGGAGGCTTCCTGCTCCCTGGGAGCGGAGGACCCGGGGGCTGGGAAAGTGCTGGACCACAGATACCCATGTAATTGATATGATAGAGGCGGACGGACAGTCTTTCAGGGTGCGTGCGGGGTGTTGGTGGTGCTACAAAGACACAGAACCAAGGTAGGGAGGGAGGGCAGGCGGCTGCGGGGCGTGCCGTGTGCTGGGCGGAGGCCGCCTGGGGCAGAAGCCACACCCGGTCACCAGGAGGTTGGAGTGCTGCGGGGAGAAGGGCCGGTTTGGGTTCGTGTGCTCCGTGTGGGTAGATCTCCGCACCTGTGCTGAACACGTCAGTGTGTGTGTGTGTGTGTCTGGTACTGGGGATTGAACCCAGGGAAGTTCTACCTCCGAGCCACACCCCCCAGCCCTATTTATTTATTTTTATTTTTTTACTTTTGGTTCGAAACAGGGTCTTGCTAGTTGCTGAGTCTCGCTGTGTCGGCGAGGCTGTGCTCGAACCTGCCATCCTCCTTCGTCAGCCTCCAAGTGCTGGGATTCCAAGTGTGCACCGCACGCCCGGCCTGAAGCCCCCACTCTGAGCTTCAGGAGGGGGGCTTTGCTTTGGTGCGCAGGTAGCAAGTTGGGTGTGCCTCCCAGTGGGCACTGACCTCCCCGGGATGCCTGAGGAGGGGTCTTCGTTTCTTGGGGTGAACCTGGATCAGTCTTCACCTGTCCACTGTGTTCTTTAGTCTCATTCTGGCCACGAGATTGGAGCTCCAGGGACGCCTGGAAGCGCCTGTGCAGAGGCCACAGGACACGGCTTCTCTAGCGAGCCCACAGTACAGGCTGCACCCCTCACCCCCAGCCGCTGGTGCAGTGTCCTGGGGTGCGGGTAGACCAGATGACCTCGGCGTCCTGGGCGCATCAGGGTGCAGATCCGAGCCTTGGACTTTGCTAGCACGAGCATGCAGGTGACCTTTCCCCAGGCGCCGGGCTCCTTAGAGCCAGGGGAGCAGTTTGCTGGAGGGTGGAGCTACGCCCGGTTAGGATCCCCGCTCCTCCCTGACCCCTGGCTCAGGTCACTGGCTGAGCCTTGGGCATCACCGCACACTTCTTTTAAAATTTTTTTAAATGGGCTTTTTTGGTTTAAACCTCAACAGGCATCATATAAAAATTCAGATTTCTAGCCTCTCCAGGGCCTGGAAGCTCTGGCCGCTGTGGGCCTAAGTTCCCCCAGGGCAGTGAGGGCCGAGCAGCGCACAGTGTGACTCCCCAGTGCACAGTGTGACTCCACGCCGGGTCCTATGCTTCCACTCTGTGGACCCTACCGTCTTGCCTGACCTTTGGGACAGTGGGCTCTGCGATCCCGTCTTCCGTGCCCTCCTGTGCCCATCAGGAAGGAGCGGCTCCCAGGGCTTGGAGAGGGGACCTCACGGGAGTGCCGCTTCCGTGAAGCTCAGCGTCAGGGACCAGTTCTTTTTTTTTTTTTTTGCAGTACTGGGGATGGAACCCAGGGGCAGTCTACCTCCAAGCTATACCCCCAGCCCTATTTTTTTATTCTTTCTTTTGAAAAAGGATCTCACTGAGTTGCAGAGGGCCTCACTAAGTAGCTGAGGCTGTCCGCGAACCGTGATCCTCCTGTCTCAGCCTCCCGAATGCTGGGATGACAAGCGTGCCCACCACGCCTGGCTCTTCCTTCCCCAGTTTTTAGGAGGCCCACACTTATAATCCCAGTGCTTGGGAGGCTGAGACCGGAGGATCACCAGTTCGGGGCCAGCCTCAGCAACTTAGACCCTGTTTCAAAATAAAAAAGGACTGGTACCCTTCTTTTTAATTCAATTCCTAATACCAAAACAACAACAACAACAACAACAAAAACCCCAGAAAAGTGCATATTCCACTGGCCCCCTGCCTCCGCCACCCTCCAGACTCCGCCCTCTAAAGGAAGCAGGGCCACTGCAGAGATGGGAGCCGTGTTTGCCTTTGGGGGAAGGGCTGCCCAGCTGTTGCTGGGGGCTGCGGACCAGCTGTTGTCCTCCTCCCTGTGGGCAGGGAGAGGAAATGGTGGGGTCCCGCGAGATCCTGGGCTCTGGGGCTGGGGAGGCAGGGCGGGGGCGGGGGAGCCCCTGGGTCCCTGTGGGAAGGAGATGGTGGCCCTGGCTGTTCCTGCCACGTGGGTCCCTTCCTGCTCTTTCTGCAGAAGTGTCGGCAGCTGGTTCTCGTTTGGCGAGCCACTGCAGGGCCGCGGGATGGCGGCTTTCTAGACACCCTCGCGCTGCCTCCGAGGGAGTGGGCCCTGGCAGAAGTGGCAGGGTGGCTGGGTGGGGGAGACTCTGGGCCTCAGGGCTGGGGACGGTAGGCAGCGTCAGTGAGGAGCAGAGAGAGGACAGAGGTCCTGGGTCAGTGTAGACCAAGCCTCCAGGAAGTTGGACAAGCAGCGGGGGTCGAGCCCCGGCTTCATTCAGACAGTCCAGTAGTCTGCCTCCGCCACTCAGTCTCCGCCCAATGGGGACATTGCGTGGGTGCCCTGCCTCAGTTTACCCACCTATACCAGAATAATATGGCGATCATATGGTACTGGGGGCTGAACCCAAGGGTGTTCTGCCTCTGAGCTACACCTCGACCATGTCTGTACGTACGTCTGTACGCGTGTATGCTTTGCGATGCTGGGGATTGGACCCAGGGGTGTTCTACCTCTGAGCCATACCCTAAGCCCTATTTTTTTTCTGCCTGCAGTTAAAGAATAATTTACCATTGTCTGTTTATAGCCTACCACACACATTATAAATTTAGTAAGCCGGGCGTGGTGGCGCACGCTTGTAATCCCAGCATTCGGGAGGCTGAGACCGGAGGATCGTGGTTCGCGGACAGCCTCGGCTACTTAGTGAGGCCCTCTGCGAGTCAGTGAGACCTGGTTTCAAAATAAAAAATTGGGTAGGGGGTGTAGCTCATAGGCAAAATGCCTCTGGGTTCCAGCCCTAAACCCGTTAAAAAAAAAAGAAGAATATATAAATTTAGTAAAAATAAGAGAAAAGAGACTAAGACAGGTTGAAATGTACTCTTTCAAAACTAACATTATGTGAAAATCTAGAGAATATTACATTTTGAAGCATCTAATAATAAAATAATTTTTCCCTACTGAGAATGTAGTAATCATTAAGTGAACAAGCCTTTTACATTTATTTGTTTATTTATTCATTCATTCATTCTTTTATGAGTGATGCTTGCTGAATTGAACCCAGGGGCATTCTAATTCTGCTAAAACGAAGTCCCCAGGACTATTTTTAAAACTCTTCTTAAATTTTTTGCGATACTGGAGAAGGAATCCAGGGGCATTCTACCTCTGAGCTACACCCCCTGCCCTATTTTTTATTCTTTATTTTGAAACAGGGTGTCACTGAGTTGCGGAGGGCCTCACTAAGTAGCTGAGGCTGTCCGCGAACCGCCATCCTCCTGTCTCGGCCTCCCGAATGCTGGGATTACAAGCGTGCCCCACCACGCCCGGCTCCTATTTTATTTTTGAAGCAGGATCTCACTAAGTTGTTGAGGTTCTGCAAATCTGCTAAGCCCCATTTTATTTTCTGTTTTGAAACAGGGTCTCACTAAGTTGCTGAGGCTGGCTGCGAACCTGCAATCCTTCCTGTTTCAGTTTCCCCAGTGTTGGGATTACAAGCGTGCACCGCCGTGCCTGCCTTTGGTTTTTATTTTGAAACAGGGTCTCACTAAATTCCCGAGAGCCTTGCTCAATTGCTGAGGCTGGTCTCAAGCCTTCGATCCTCCAGTCTCAGCCTCCCAAGGACTGGAATTATAGGTATCCGCCGCCACACCCAGCTGGAATATTCTTTCTGTCTCAGGTTATGGGCACGGTAATGCCTGGTGCCTTGCCTACAGGGACAGTCTCCGTGTCCGCTGTTGGTGTCACTGACAGGATCTTGCTCCTTTTGTGGTCCCTACTACTGGGCACGTGTCCTCCTGTGGCGGATTCTCTGTGTACGCCACGGGTGGCATTGAGGAGGGACAGGCAGGGCCCCAGTAAGAAATGCAAGACACCTCAAGCGAGAACATTCTTTCTTAAAAGCTCTAGCAGGAGGAGGAGGAGGCTGTGCCGTCCTCACCCGGGGCCACGGCAGAGCAGGGCAGGGAGAGCCCAGTGATGGCTGTCCTCCTGCGAGTTCCCTGGAAAGGGCCCAAGGGCCCGTTTCTCTTGTTTCCCTGGGTGCCCCTGCAGTCCTTCCTCGGCTCTTTATCCCAGAACCCGCCTGCCCGTGTCCTCCGCTGGCCATTCACCGCATCCTCCCCTCCTCTATCTTTCAGCTTTGAAGAGATCTTTCGAGGTTGAGGAGGTCGAGCCGCCCAACTCCACCCCGCCCCGGAGGGTCCAGACGCCCCTGCTGCGGGCCACGGTGGCCAGCTCCACCCAGAAGTTCCAGGACCTGGGTGTGAAGAACTCGGAGCCTGCCGCCCGCCATGTAGACGCCCTGAACCAGCGGTCGCCCAAGGCGCCCCTGCGGAGGGTGGAGCTCCCCGGGCCCAAGGCGCCCGAGCCCGTGTCGCGGCGCACAGAGCTGTCCATTGACATCTCCTCCAAGCAGGTGGAGAACGCGGGCGCTGCTGGGCCGGCCCGGTTCGGGCTCAAGAGGGCCGAGGCGCTGGGCCACAAGACTCCAGAGCCCGTCCCTAGGAGGACGGAGATCACCATTGTCAAGCCCCAGGAGTCTGCCCACCGCAGGATGGAGCCCCCCGCCTCCAAGCCCCCCGAGGCGCCTGCCGCCCCCGCCGCTGACGCAGCCCCCAAGAGGGTGGAGATCCAGGTGCCCAAGCCGGCCGAGGCGCCCGCCTGCCCCCTCCCGCCCCAGGCCCTGGAGAATTCAGAGCCCGCCGTGGCAACACAGCTGCAGAACAGGCTGGAGCCCAAGCCCGCTGCCACCGCCGAGGCCCTGCCCAGGAGCCAGGAGGGTGAGTCGCCGGGCTTTGAGGTGGGGGGCATGCTTCTGTGGAGCCGGGACACGGCCCAGGGAGGGACTGGCTCCCTCTCCTCGGGGGCTCTCTTGGCTGGTCACCCTGGGCCACGGTAGGTAAGACCGTGGAAGGCTCGCAGCTCAGTGATGGGCGCGGGAACCATGGTGGGCTCGTGAGGTAGGGGGCGCGATGGCCTCCTGGGACCCGCGTTTCAGTGGCTGCTGGGCCAACAGGTGGGACTTCTGGGAGGCAGGCCCTGCCCTCCGGGGCTTGCTTGGAAGTGGCTGGTGAGGTCTAGGGCCCCAGAGCCTGGAGGATGGATTCTTTTCTTCCTCCCCGGGCAGGGCAAGAGGCTGTAAATGATTTAGCCGGTGCCGTCAGGATGCAGTGTCTACGGGCCGCTGCAGGGGACAGTGATACCTGCTCATGGCTTCCCTGAGGGGGCGTTTCTGGAGAGTGACGGGGTGCAGGGGTCTGGCAGTGTCACCAGGGCGCTCACGGGAAGAGGAGCTCACGTGAAGAACTCCCAGGGGCCACCGTAGGGCCAGGTCACGGGGCCGCTGGCTCATCAGCCCCTTGAAAACTCACCCCGGGCGCAAGACTTGGAGCGCAGTAGCTGTTCAAGACGTGTTTTGGGGTTAGACAACCAGAATGGTCTTTTTAAATTTTTAAATTATTACTATATTATTCTATTTTTATGTTGTGTTGAAATCTATGTAACATAAAGCTGTTTTATTTTATTTTTTATTTCTTTTGCGATACTGAGGATGGAACCCAGGGGCATTCTATCTCTGAGATTACCTCCAGCCCTATTTTTTATTCTTTATTTTGAAACAGGGTCTCACTGAGTTGTGGAGGGCCTCACTAAGCAGCTGAGGCTAGCCACGGACCTTTGATCCTCTTGCCTCAGCCTCCCGAGTGCTGGGATGACAAGCGTGCCCACCACGCCCGGCATTTCAGCCATTTCTTAGTGTGTAGTTCATTGGCTACATTGCTGTGCAACCACCATCACCATCTATTTCTAGAGTGTTCCATCTCACCACGCAGAAACTCTGACCCTGTTAAACGACGACCTCTGATCCCTTTTCCCTGGGCCCCCGTCTGTTTTCTGTCTCTGAGTTTGATTATTCTCCCTGGGCCCCCAACTGTTTTCTGTCTCTGAGTTTGATTATTCTCCCTGCCCCCCCCACCCCCGTCTGTTTTCTGTCTCTGAGTTTGATTATTCTCCCTGGGCCCCCATCTGTTTTCTGTCTCTTGAGTTTGATTATTCTCCCTGGGCCCTCGTCTGTTTTCTGTCTCTGAGTTTGATTATTCTGGGGACCTCATGTAAGTGGAATCAGACAGCATTTGTCTTTTTATACCTATCTCACTCAGAGGAGTGTGTTCAAGGTCTGTGTTGTGGCAGGTATCAGGATTCGTGCGTATATCACATTTTCTCTATTCCCCCATCCACAGATGCTGGAGTGGCTCCCCCTCTTTGGTTATTATAAATAATGCTGTGAACTTGGTTCAGGTAGATCTCTGAGCTTTTTCTTTTTCTTTTCTTTTTGGTGGTACTGGTGATGGAACCCAGGGGATTTCTACCTCCGGGCTACACTCCCAGACCTATTTTATACTTTATTTGGAAACAGGGTCTCACTAAGTTGCTGAGAGCCTGAGGCTGGCTTCAAACCTGTGCGATCCTCCTGTCTCAGCCTCCCAAGCTCTGGGATAACAAGCGTGCGCAACCACGCCTGGCGTGGAATGAGAATTTTCTAGCGATCAGTGGTGGGCTTGGGTACAGGGAGGACTTGGGGCTTGGAGGGGGCGGGGTGTGGAGCCCCACGCTCTGAGCACTTTCCCACACACAGTCAGCACCTGGGATTCAGCAGGTTGGGGGCCCGGGGCTCTGCACTTCCTACCGCTCTGGGCATCTGAGCACCCTGGGAGTAGCCAGGTACTTATGAACCTCTGAAGTTTCCTCTTGGCACTGGGTGTGTGAGACTGTCTCTAAACTCAACCCAGCGGGGGGGCCCCGCCCCATCCACCCAGAGGGCCGTAGGTGGGTCACGTAGGTGGGAGCAGCTGGGCGGACGTTTCCGCTCCCCTGGGGTCTTCTGCTGGTCCGGGACCTTTGCCTGTGGTGCCACCGGATATGCCCCTGTCCTGTGAATAGGTGTTTGCCCTCTGCTGAGTCAGACAGGATGTGGCCGGGCCGTCAGATCTTGATGACAGCCGGGGCTGGGTGCACACAGACGTGGTCCCGACTGCGGAGGCCGGTGGGGGTCTTCCGCTCAGGGCTGTACTGGCCGGGAGGCCGACCTTCCTGCTCTTTCCAGCGTGGACACAGCTCACCTTCATGTGGAGACTGCGGGATGCTGGGACTGTGGGGCTGTACCCACTCAGGCTGGGAGCTCACCCAGCCCCAGGCAGGATGGTGGCTGAGCAGCTCGTGCCAGCAGTGGGAGGAGAGAGAGCCCGCCTGGAGGGTGGGGGGCCCAGGCCATTGGGAGCCCTGACCTGGGGTGGCCGGATTCCTCCAGGGGTAGAAGGTGAAAGCAGACGCCATGGTCACGCCTAGGGTGCCCCAGAGCCCCTGTGCCCAGATAGGGGCCCAGCCAGGAGGCGTCTAGATCCTGTGGAGAGGTCACCTAAGTCCAGATAGAGAGAGGTCGGGGCGGGGAGGGTCTTCCCATTGGAGGCTGTTCCCATTGGGCGTCCCCAGGGGCCCCTAGTGTGCGCTCCCAGCCCCTCCTCCAGGGTCCACCCCCTCCTGGCCCATCCCCTGGACACAGATGGGCTCTCCCTCTGCCCCGCCGCTGACCCGACTGCCCCATCCCCTCCCGCCCTTCTGTGGGGTGTTGGATTGGACATGCCCAGAGTCCCCCGCAGACCCTGTTCCAATCACCGTCTGTGGCCACCCTGCCCCTCAGGCCCGAGGCCGGCTGGTGTCGCAGGGAGGAAGGCCTGGGGAGGGGCACTCAGCCCCCGATCGGATGCTCCCAGACTGGCCCCGAAGCCCAGCACTGAGCCTTCTTGGCTCACCCACCCCGGGGCCCCAGCCGCCGGCTCTCAAGCTGGTCCTGCCAGCTCCTCTCGGGAGGGCCGTCCACACCCGTCCTCACAGCCCTCTGCCCTGCCTTCCTGCCCCTGCCCCTCTTCATATTAAGGCTTTGCCTCTCAAACTCCCGCACATCCTTCCCACCAGCCAGAAGTTACCGCCCTTCCTGTGACGGCTGAGCTCTCGGGTGTCTTTCTCCCGTGAAAAGCCTGGTGTTTGGCTTGGGATGTAAATTCCTGCGTGTGAACCTTCTTTCCTCGGCTAGATTTCTCTTTCAATGTAAAGATAGTCGCCGGGCGTGGTGGGCACGCTCGTAATCCCCGCGCTTGGGAGGCAGAGACAGGAGCATCGCGCAGGCCGAAGCCAGCCGCGCGCGCTGGCTTAGGAGACCCTGTTTCCAAATAAAAATGTAAAAATAGGTCTGGGAGTGTAGCCCGGAGGTAGAAGGGCTTCCAGGAACCCCAGTACCACCAAAAAATAAAAAATAAAAACAAAACAATGTAAAGATAGTTTTTCAGATTACAGAAAGCCTAGTATAGCACTATTTCTTTAAGAGAAAACGCAGAAAGCAGAAAGAAACCAAGATTTGCCCATGAGGCAGCAGTGTCTTCTCTTCACGTTTTGCTGTATAGCTTTCAGAACCCTTTCAGTGTCTCCTGGAGTCTAGGTTCCTTGAATCTAGGGTCGTTGCCTTTGTTTTTATGAAGACTCCCTTAAGATAGCCAGTAAGTGACTTCGGGGGAGCAGGTGCTCAATAGAATATTGGAACTGGGCGTGCCTGCCTGGAATCTCAGTATGGGAGAACGAGGCCGGAGGATCGCAGGTTCCAGCCCAGCCTCAGCCACGTGGGAGAGGCTCCACATTTTAGCAAGGCGCTGTTTCAAAATAAAACATAAGAAAGGTCTGAGGGTGTAGCTCAGAGGACCAGAACTCGGCCCTCGGGGGCGGGCTGCTGCCCGATTCCACGGTGACAACATGGCCTTATAAGGCGGTCCCTCCCTGGGTGGCTTTGCAGTTTTGCCCCCCTCTTCCCTGAGTGCAGGGGAGGCCCCGCCAAGTTCCTGGGTGCTTGGGGGCTCCACCCAGGAGCCCAGTGGTTCTGAGTCATTGTGTTACCCTCCCACAGGAGGCTTGGGTGCTGGCCCAGACCCAGTCCCAGCCCACCAGGGTGCAGCTGCGTGGGCTCAGCCACCCAGGCGCCGAGACAGGTGTGGAGGCCGAGATGCTGCCAGAGGCCGCTGTGGCCGGGGCCTGAAGTTGGGGTGAGGACAAGTGCAGCCCCACCTCCCTCCGAACGTCTACAAATATTCCTGTCTCAAAACGGAGTCTTGCTAGGTTTTTGAGAATCAGTGTTGCTGAGGCTGACCTCTAATCTGCGATCCTTCTGTCTCGGCTTCCCGAGTGCTAGAGCAGACACGCTCCACCACACCTGGTTTGGGGCTGGATCTTGCAGTCTCCCTGTTGGAACAGGCTTAGCCCGTCTTTAAGTCATCCCTGGAGCAGAAAGGCCCTGCGTTGGGGGACCAGGAGGACCTGCTGGGGAAGTTGGGCCTGGTGGGGTCTCCAAGATGGGGCAGGGTGAATGGCTGCAAGGACAGGTCCCGGCTCTGGGGCCCTGGAGAGAGAGTCCCTCCCCTGGCTGGCCCGCCCAGCTATCTGCCTACCCAGTGCTCCGTGGTGAGGGCGAGGGAGAGCCAGGGCCGTCCAGAGAATGCCAGGGAATGCGCCAAGCAGCTGCATAATACCTTAAATAGCCGGTACAGCTGCAGCCGGGCGAGGCCAGGAGCCTGGTCCCGCCCAGACCCCAGCTTCACGGGCTGGGGCCCTGACCACCCAGCCGGGCCCTGGAATGAGCCTGGGCCCCGACAGATGGTGCTGGGTGAGGCCTCCTCTGGGTGCTTGTTTCAGGAAGCTGAGCAGCTGCCAGGGGGGATCCGGCCCGCAGCCGCAGCCCTGTGGACCCAGGATGGCTGCCGGGAGCCAGAGGTGTGGGGCTGCAGTGCTCTCTCCGTGTGCTGTGGACAGAGGCGCGTTCAGCTCAGGAAAAGTGCGCTCAGACCTTCCCACCTGGCACCGCGCAGGGTGGGCAGCCCCTGACCAGGCCATAGTTCCTCATGGGCGGGCCTGGGAGGTACCATGTGGCGCCCGGGCCCAGATGATGGCTTCCCTACATAGCATGTCTGAGACTTGCAGGAGAGGTACCCCTGGCCGGGCTTGCTCCTCCCAGGCTTGGTGTGGGCGTGACAGGTGACGCCCCCCAGGCCTGGGGGCTCCTCCAGCTCTGGGATGTGGCCACAGGCGCAGGCAGCGTGGCCCAGGACTGGGCTTCTCCCTGGTTCTCTGCAAACACCAAGCATGGGCAAGGATCGGGATCACTGCTCCATCCAGGGCTGTTAGGAGAGGGGGAGTGACCGGGCCATGGGTGTCCAGCCACGCCGACCACGCGAACTCGAGCTGAACTCCGTGGCTTCTGATGGAACCCCCTCCTGGAACGAGGAACCCGGAATGGCCCTGAATACCATCAGCTCCCTCTCCCTCCTTCAAGGGGCCCAGAGGCTCCAGTGCAAAGGCGTCATATCCTGGGGGCTTTGGCCGCCTCTCCGTGAGTGGGGCAGGCTCCAGGTGGGTGCCTCCTGCACTGTCTTCATGGAACAAAAGACGATGACTCATGACGGTTGCGAGTGAGATTCTAGCTCTCACGCAGGGCGATTGGATCAAATAAGCTTGCTCCTGAAAACCAGATGAGATTCTTACTAACCGAGGGACACCTCTTTCTTTTTTTTATTGGGTGTGTTGTAATTTTATATCATATTGGGAGTACAGGGCCCCAGAAAAAAATATATGCACACAACTCTTGTACCCCCCCCCCCTCCACAAGTCTTTAAGATTGCACTTGGCAGCCGGGCGTGGTGGCGCACACTTGGAATCCCAGTACTTGGGAGGCTGAGACAGGGGGATGGCAGGTGTGAGGCCAGCCTCAGCTACTTAGTGAGGCCTTCTGTAACTTAGTGAGACCCTGTTTTAAAATAAAGGATAAGAGCTGGGCGTGGTGGCGCACGCTTGTAATCCCAGCATTCAAGAGGCTGAGACAGGAGGATCAAGGTTCGCGGATGGCCTCGGCTACTTAGTGAGGTTCTTTGCAACTCACTGAGATCCTGTTTCCAAGTAAAGAATAAAAAATAGGGCTGGGGTGTAGCTCGGAGGTAGAGTGCCCCTGGGTTCTACCCCCAGACCCCCGCCCCCCCACAAAAGAACCACGTTGGACGCGTCTGATCTTGGCAGCTGAGCAGGGCGGGGCCTGGTTAGTACTTGGGGAGGAGGACACCGCTTGCCACAGTCCCCGCGGCCATTGCGGGCGCTGGTCAAGGGTCCAGCGGCCTGTCCCCCGCCCCTGGCTCTAAACTCGCTCACCTTGCCTGTCCTGTTCCAAAGGCAATGCCTGGTCACCCTGGAGAACAGAAAATACAGATCATAACCAGTTTGAAAGGAGCCCCGGGCCTTCCTCCACTGGCTCCCTCTGGGCGTGTCAGCCTTGGGAATTCTGTGTGCGGGAGTCTTTCAGGTCTCTTTGCCCGCCCCTGTGTAGTCGTCGTAGCCCCTGTGTAGTCGTCGTAGCCCCTGTGTAGTCGTCGTAGCCCCTGTGTAGTCGTCGTAGCCCCTGTGTAGTCGTCGTAGCCCCTGTGTAGTCGTCGTAGCCCCTGTGTAGTCGTCGTAGCCCCTGTGTAGTCGTCGTAGCCCCTGTGTAGTCGTCGTAGCCCCTGTGTAGTCAGTCGTAGCGGGTGTGGCAGCGGTTAGTGTGCCTGGGACCCTGGGTTCCATTCACAGTACTGAAAAAAAAAGTCTGTAAATATCGTACAGATGTCTTGAGAACACACAGGAGCTCAGAATTCTACAAATAGCTTTTTTTTTTTTTTTTTTTTTTTTTGGTACTGGGGATTAAACCCAGGGGCATTCTACCTGTGAGCTACAACCTAGCCCTATTTTTTATATTTTATTTTTAAACAGGGTCTCATTAAAAGTTAAGTAGCCATGGCTGGCTGTGAGCCTGCGATCCTCCTGTCTCAGCCTCCCAAGTACTGGGATTACAAGCGTGCGCCACCACGCTCAGTATCAATTAATTAATTAATTAATTAAGTTTCTAAACAGGGCTGCTGAGAGTCTTGTTATACTGCTGAGGCTGTCCTTGAATCTTCGATCCTTCTATCTCTGCCTCTTAAGTACTGGGATTACAGGCCTGCACCACCATGCCCAGCTTGCATTTAGATTTTTATTGTTTTATTTTTCCTGGTATTGGGAATGGAACTCGGGGGAATTCTACTTCTGAATTACACCCCTAGCCTTATTTTTCCTTCCTTCCTTCCTTCCTTCCTTCCTTCCTTCCTTCCTTCCTTCCTTCCTTCGTGGTACTGGGGTTCCTGGAAGCCCTTCTACTTTTTATTTGGAAACAGGGTCTCTTAAGCCAGCGCAGCTGGCTTCGGACCTGTGTGATCCTCCTGTCTCCGCCTCCCAAGCGCGAGGATTACAAGCGTGCGCCACCATGCCCGGCTCCTATTCTTTATTTTAAAACAGAGTTTCACAGCACGGTGTGGTGGCGCACGCTTGTAATCCCCGGGCTTGGGAGGCGGAGACAGGAGGATCACACAGGTTCGAAGCCAGCCGCACTGGCTTAAGAGACCCTGTTTCCAAATAAAAAGTATAAAATAGGTCTGGGAGTGTAGTCCGGAGGTAGAAGGGCTTCCAGGAACCCCAGTACCACAAAATAAATAAATAAATAATTAAATATAAATTAGATCTGAGAGTGTAGCCCAGAGTCTAGTAGAAAGCTCCTGGGTTCCATCCCCAGTACCACATACACAAAAAAATTTTATTATTAAAAGAGTCTCACTAAGTTGCGGAGGGCCTAAGTAACTGAGGCTGGAGGTAAACTTCCAGTCCTCTGGTCTCAGCCTCCCAAGTACTGGAATTACAAATGTGCGCCCCTATGCCCAGCTTGCCTTCAGCTTTTTATTTTGTCCACAGTAACCACACTGCACAGCGTGGTAAACTTAGCGCGCTCCTTATTTCTTTATATACAGTCCTGGGATAGGACCTAGGGCCCCACTTAGAGCAGGCAAGGAGCGCGCCTCACTCAGCAGCCCTTCCCTGGGCTCCTCTGAGGCCCTGTTTTACCCAGCATTTCCCGGTGATGAGGAGGTGTGCGCACGTCACTCTTAGAGTTATGCGCCTGTGACTGTGGGGTTGGCACCAAGCCATGGGTTTTCTGTGCCAAAGGATACGTGCATTTAAAATTTTGATCCAGCCGGGCTTGGTGGCGCACGCTTGTAATCCCAGTACTTGGGAGGCCGAGACAGGAGGACTACAGGCTCGAGACCAGCCTCGGCCATGCATCGAGACTCTTAGCAACCTTGTATAAAACAGAAATAAAATGGGCCAGGGTTCTAGGTCAGAGGTAGAATGCCTTTGGGTACCATGAAAAATAAAAAATAAAAATTTGATTCATATTTCCAAACTGGCCTCTGAAGCAGGCACATGACTTTTTAGTCACAATCGCTACCAGATTGCCAGCTTATTTTGCTTATCTTCATATTTTCTAGCTTGGTGTTACTACCACTGGAAGCAATTAATTTATAAAGAGAACAAGTTGAGCTGGGTGTGGTGAAGCAGAGCGTAACCCCAGGAGGCGGAGACAGAAGGAACACAGGTTCCAGGCCATCTTCAGCAACTTAGTGAGACCGTCAGCAACGCAGCAGGACCCTGTTTCAGAATAAAAAAATAAAGTTAGGCTGGGGTGTAGTTCAGAGGTAGAGCAGTCCTGGATTCAATCCCCAGTACCCCGTACACACACACACACACACACACACACACACACACAGGGAGGGAGGGAGGGAGGGAAGGAGATGGAGATGGAGGAGGTGATGGGGATGGAGGAGGTGATGGAGGAGGTGATGGGGATGGAGATGGAGGTGATGGGGATGGAGGAGGTGATGGAGATGGAGGAGGTGATGGAGGAGGTGATGGGGATGGTGGAGACGGAGATGGCTGTATCTCGGCTCATGGTTCCGGAGGTTCCAAGACCGGGTGGCTGTGTGCCTTTGGGCTCCTGGGGAGGATGGTTCGTCACGATGGAACATATGGGGGCCAAACTGTTTACATCACAAGCCAGGAATGGGAGAGTGCAGGGAGGCCTGCTGTCCCTTGGGAGGGCACAGGCCCAGTGACTTAAGGCCCCCACCCAGCCGCCTCCCAAGGGCCCACAGCACCACCCTGGGACAAGCCGCACACACGGGTGACATTTGACACCCGGAGTAGAGAGGGCTGATTGGGTGAAGTGCATGTATATCTCCACAAGTTGTTGTTTTTTTTTTTTAATCCCATTAAGATGTATGACTACAATGCATCCATAAAAATTTATTTTAAAAATAACAAGGTTAGCCGGGCGTGGTGGCGCACGCTAGTAATCCCCGCGCTTGGGAGGCTGAGACAGGAGGATGGGGCAGGTTCGAAGCCAGCCTCCACTGGCTTAAAGAGACCCTGTCTCCAAATAAAATATAAAATAGGTCTGGGAGTGTAGCCCAGAGGTAGAAGGGTTCCATCCCCAGTACCACAAAAACAAAACAAAACAAAAACTCATAAAATTAAAAAACCCCAAAGCATAGCAGTCTCCTCTGCGGAGGGAGAGAGGTGATTTTTTGTATATTTACAGGTCAGTGAACCCTTTTTTTCAGACCCGGGGCATTCTACCTCTTAAGCTCGACTCCCAGCCCATTTTATTCTTTTATTTTGTTTTGCTTTTTTTTTTTTTTTTTTTTTTTTTTTGCAGGTCTAGGGATGGAGCCCAGGGGCATTCGACCTCCGAGCTACACCCCCTGCCCTATTTTTTATTCTTTATTTTGAAACCGGGTCGCACTGAGTTGCAGAGGGCCTCACTAAGTAGCTGAGGCTGTCCGCGAACCGCGATCCTCCGGTCTCAGCCTCCCGCATGCTGGGATAACGGTGCGCCACCACGCCCGGCTTATTCTTTTATTTTGAAATAGGGTCTACGTTGCTGAGGTTGGACTGGAACCTGCCTCCTCAGGCCTCAGCCTCTCAAATACCACGCTCACAGCTGTGCACCAACATGCCGGCTCCTTTCACTCCCTTCTCTCTCTCTCTTCTTTTTCTTTCTTTTTTTGTAATTCTTTGTAGACTTCATATAGCTGCTACAAGTATTTTTCCAAGTTCTTGACTTTTCCTTTTACTAGGGATTGGGCCCCGGGGGTACTCTTCCACCGAGCTCCATCCCCAGCCCTTTTTGTATTCCTTATTTTGAGGCAGGGTCTCCCTGAGTTGCCCAGGCTGGCCTTGAACTTGGGATCCTCCTGCCTCAGCCTCCCGAGTTGCCGGGGTTACGGGAGCGCACCCCAGCACCTGGCTGCCGGCTGCTGACTTTGTCATTTATATAGTATGTTCTTCCAAATGGAAAGATTTAAGGCTATCGTCGTCAAGTTTCTCCTTTTACTTTTACTTTGTGGAGCTCAAGGCTTGTTGCATTCCAGAATTATGGAAGAGAATTTTACCCATGTTTTCTTCTAGTACTTCTGTGGTTTCGTTTTTACGTGCTGAAAGCACTAATCCGTTGGAATTCGTCTGCGCCCGCGCAGTGAGGTCGGGCCGCACAGCTTTTGCATGGGTGTGCGCAGAGAGCCGCTTCTGTAGCGTGTGGGGTTGTGCGCGAGCTATTTTTATCAGTTTTGGTGTCAGTATTGTGCTAGCTTAGCAAAAACAGTTTGGATGCAGTTTTTTTTTTTTTTTTCTTTTTTCTTTCTGTTCTGGAAGGTTTTTTTTTAACAGCAACACAATCATCTCTTTGTTAAAACTTTGTTAAAGAATTCACTAGTGAAACCATCTGAAGCTGATACTTTTGTGGGTGTTTAGTACTTTAAAAACTTAAAAAAAATTTTTTCTCCAAGGGGCTCTGAGTTTCTTAAATTTTTTTCTTTCCCCCCTTAAAATGTATTGAACAGGGTCTCGCTAAGTTGCCAAGGCTGTCCTTGAACCCACAACCCTCCTGTCTCAGCCTCGCAAGTACTGAGAGTACGGGCATCTTTTTTTTTAAATTTTGTGACAGGGTCTTACTGAGTCTCCAAGGCTGGCCTTTAACTTGTGATCCTCCTGCCTCAGCCTCCCTACCTCCCCCAGTGGCTGGGATTTCAAAAAGAGGTCAGCACACTCGGCGGCTATTCTGGATGTTCTTATACGTGGGATCCCGCGCTAGATAGCCTCTCTGACTCAGTGTGACCTCTTGGAACCCAGCCCTGTTGTGGCCGGCGCGGGCGCTTCCTACTGCTATGGCTTTGCTCGTTCTGTTGCATTGTGGGTAGATTGCACTGCTGTTTATCCAGCACAACACAAGATGATGGGTTTTGCATTGTTACCGCTGCTGAGAGACTGCGCATACATTCCTTTTCTTTCCTTTTTTTTTTGGGGGGGGGTGAGGCTTTCTGATTTTTTTTTGTACTTTTGTTGCTATATTGTGATTTTACATACTAGGGCCTTCGAAGTCATTCACACAAACGTGCACACGGGCGGCGGCGTGTGTCCCTCCAGGTCCCGGTGCTGGTTGCTTCTCCCATCACAGCTCCCCTCAGCCTCCATTTCCCCCGCCCTCTCCACGGTTGCACCGGCCACATTCCTCACATTGATTGATCGATCGATTGTGGTACTGCGGTGGAACCCAGGGACATTCTGCCTCCGAGCTGCACCCCCAGCCCTACATTTTATTCTTTATTTTGAAGCAGGGTCTCGCTGAGTTGCAGAGGGCCTCTCAAGTAGCTGAGGCTGTTTGTGAACCACGATCCTCCCGTCTCAGCCTCCCGAATGAATGCTGGGATGACAAGCGTGCGCCGCCACGCTGGGCCTGCTCACTTATCTTTAAAAGAGTAAAAAGACGCTGGCCATAACCTGTCCAGTAGCCTTCCGGTCCCGCGGTGGGGCAGGCCTGCAGGGTGGTTGCAGGGAGCTGGTTCCGCCCAGGTGCTGACCCTCCAGAAAGAGCCCCTGCTGGCAGTGCTTACTCCCAGTACTCCCGTTAGATCAAAAGGAGAAAGTGCTTAGCATTGGAAACTGGGTCCAGAGGAGGAAACTCTCTGAATAAAATTATCCAGGTAAGCAGACACTGGTTGCAAGGCAGAGACCCTCTGGACCCTGCGCTCCGGGTCAACGCTCCGGGTTCACGTGCTGTTGCTGGTTTTTCTGACTCCTCCCCGCCACCTCTGCCCTTTAACTTACAAACGTAAATTGCTGTGCATTGGCCTCGAACCCGGATCCTCTCTCAGCCTCCCAAATACTCGGATTATAGGCGTGTGTCTGGGTATACCATTTTCTTATCCATACTCATGACACAAATACCAAAAAGCCTTGTGGAAACTTGATAATTTTATCAAATATGTTATGTGTGTGTGTGTGTGTGTGTGTGTGTGTGTGTGTGTGTGTGTGTTGTGTGTTACTGAGGATGAATCCAGGGGTATTCTACCTCCAAGCTATATACCCCTAGCTCTTTTTCTTTTTCTTTTTTTTTTTTTTTTTTGCGGGTCTGGGATGGAACCCAGAGGCATTTGACCTCCGAACTACAACCCCTGCCCAATTTTTTATTCTTTATTTTGAAACAGGGTCTCACTGAGTTGCGAAGGCCCTCACTAAGTAGCTGAGGCTGTCCACGAACCGCGATCCTCCGGTCTCAGCCTCCTGCATGCTGGGATGACAAGCATGCCCACCATGCCCGGCTTTATTTTTCATTTTGAAACAAGGTTTCACTGTGTTGGTGAGGCTGGTCTTGAACCTTTGATCCTCCTGTCTCAGCCTCCCAAGTACTGGGATCACAGGCTGTGGCATTGTGCGTGGCCCATGAGTGCAGTATTTTAAAAAAATAGAAATGGCCGGGTGTGGTGGCGCACGCTTGTCATCCCCGCGCTTGGGAGGCGGAGACAGGAGGATCGCGCAGGTTCGAAGCCAGCCGCGCGCGCTGGCTTAGGAGACCCTGTTTCCAAAGAAAAATGTAAAAATAGGTCTGGAAGTGTAGCCCGGAGGTAGAAGGGCTTCCAGGAACCCCAGTACCACCAAAAAAAAAAAAAAAAAAAGAAAAGAAAAAGAAATGAATCATGCCTAAAAGCCTCTGTACTGAACAAATAACAGAATTTTATTTATTTGCTGGGGGAGTACTGGGAATTGAACCTAGGGCATTCTACATTCAAGCTTATACGCCCAGCCCTTTTTATGATTTAATTTTTATTTATTAATTTATTTGGTGATACTGGGGGTAGAACCCAGGGGCTTTTTCTACTTCCAAGCTATACTCTTAGACCTATCTTATACTTTATTTGGAAACAGGGTCTCACTAAATAGCTGAGGCTGGCCTTGAACCTGTGCAATCCTCCTCTCTCAGCCCCCCAAGCGCTGGGATTAAAAGCATGTGCCACCACGGCTGGCTGATTATTTAATTTTTTTTTTTTTTTTTGAGAAGGTCATTTGACAAAGAAGAGGGGGGGTCCGGGCACAGTGGCGCACACCTGTGATCACGGTTTTTGGGAGGCTGAGACAGGAGGATCGCTCGCAGGTTTGAGGACATTCTCAGCAACTTAGTGAGACCCTCTGCAACTTAGTAAGACTCTGTTTCAAAATAAAAAAATAAAAATGGAGCTGGGCCTGGTGGCATGCTTGTAATCCCAGTACTTGGGAGGCTGAGAAAGGAGGATCTCAGGTTCAAGGACGGCCTCAGCAAGTAGTGAGACTTGTCAACCTAGTGAGACCCTGTTTCCAAATAAGGAATAATCTCAGGTGTAGAATGCCTCTGAGTTCAATCCCTAGTAAAAATAAATAAATAAATAAATAAATAAATAAATAAATAAATAAAAACTGGAGCCAGGTACAGTGGAGCACCCTTGTAATCCCAGCATTCGGGAGGCTGAGACCGGAGGATCGCAGTTCACAGACAGCCTCAGCTACTTAGTGAGGCCCTTTGCATCTCAGTGAGACCCTGAGTTCTCTATTCATTATTCAAAATAAAGAATAAGTAGCTGGGCGTGGTGGCGCACGCTTGTCATCCCGGCATTTTGGAGGCTGAGACTAGAGGATCACGATTCGAGGACAGCCTCAGCTACTTAGTGAGGCCCTCCGCAACTTAGTGAGACCCTGTTTGAAAATAAAGACTAAAAAATAGGGCTGGGGGTGTAGCTTGGAGATAGAATGCCCCTGGGTTCCATCCCCAGTATGACCAAAAAAAAAAAAAGGAATAAAAAATAGGACTGGAGGTGTCACTCAGAGGTAGAATGCCCCTGGGTTCCATCCTTCGTACCAGAAAAAAGATTAAATAAATAAAATAGAGCTAGAGCTAGGGATATAGTTTGGTAATAGGCTGATGTACCTGGATTCAATCCTGGTACCACCAAAAAAAAAAAAAAAAAAGGATGAGTTAGATACAGGGCTAAGTGTGGGGGGTTTAGAGGACGACTTGGACCGAGAGGAGAAGCCAAGGGGCTCAGAACAGACCTGGCAAGGGGCCGGGGTCCTTGCCAAGTATAAACATAAGTTTTCTACGTTCAAGTTGGTCTCAGTCTCAGTGACAGCGGGACAGGCCCCGCACATCCCGAATCCTGACATTAGAAAGGTGTCCTGTTGTCCATGCCTGGGCAGGGACAGAAGACCCCTGGGCCCCGGAGGGGCATGAGGACGCCGCTGCTTATAGAGGGATGGGGGTGGGTGACCAGATGTGTCTTAGCACACGGAGAGCGTTCCGCTGCGCCCACCCCTGGGTGTGGTTGACTGCGTGGGGCGTTGTGGGGAGAACCCGTAGACTTCTGCGGGACGTGGGTGGTGGCGCAGTGTCCCGTCGGCAGAACTTCACCCCAGGCAGCCTTTGCTGTCTTTGAAGGTCTTACAGTTCCTGGTCCAAATCCGCCCTGGGGGAGCGGAAGGGTGGGGGATGCGCTGTCAGGTGTGGGGTGTTATGGACAAGGAAAGCCAGGCATGGTGGCGCACGCTTGTAATCCCTGCGCTTGGGAGGCGGAGACAGGAGGATCCTGCTAGTTCGGAGCCAGCCTCGCTGGCTTAAGAGACCCTGTTTCCAAATAAAAAAATATAAATATATAAAATAGGTCTGGGAGTGTAGCCCGGAGGTAGAAGGGTTTCCAGGAACCCCAGTACCACCAAAAAAAAAAAAAAAAAAGGACAAGGATGACACAAGCCTGGTGGCCGAGGCTTAGCTGGCCAGGTCCTCTTCACCACCCGCATGCTGGGGTGCCGTCGAGGGTGCTTGGGGGCTGACCAGCCGACTGCCTCCTTCCACCAGCCCCCAAGAAAGCCTGCAGATGGGGGCCCAGAAGCCATCCCACGGGGCTCCCTGAGCCTCCAGAAGGGCCCCTCGGGATCTTTGCTCAGGAGATGGGGGGCCCTGCTGCCCAGGTTGGTTCCTGACGGAGGAGCTGGAGAGGGGGTGCTTCCCTGTGCCCCTCCCCAGGACTTGGCCTTCCCTGCAATGCCTGAGGAAGGAGAAGCCCCTGCCTCTGCCTCCCACCATGGCCCAGGAACCCCAGTACCACCCAAAAGCCCATATTTTATATTTTATATCACTCTCAGAAAGATCCCCCACCCCGCCCTGGACTAATTTCAGGCCTTCTCGGCCCGGCTGGGTTGCTCTAGGCTATGGGTTCAGCTGACTCAGGCCTCTCTGAGGCTGATAGGAAAGGCTGCGGGTCCCTGTCACAGCCGGCTCAGGCTCAGGTTACAGAGGGCTGAGGCTCAGCGGAAGTGAGGCCCGGCTCTGCCCGGCCTGGCCGCAGGGCAGCTTTCCCACTGACCACCTCGGTTTCTGGCTGCGCGGCGCCCCAGGGGTAACTTCAGCGGAGTGCTGTGCACTGCAGGACGTGACCACCGGGCGGGCAGGTACAGTGGCTTTCCAGTGCAGGGCGAGGCTGGGGAGGAGGAGGAGCCAGGTCCCTGGCCCGGGAGGCCGTGGCCTCTCTGTCGCTCTGCCGACCCTACTGGACCTGTGCTAGCGCACCACGCGGTTATCCATGGTGGGGCGGCCTCTTGCCTGGAGACCTCCCAGGCCAGCGCTGGCCTTTGAGGTTTGGCAGGTCCTGCCCTGTCCCCACAGCCCAAGGGTGCCTGCCCCTGTTAAACAGAGGCACTTGGGCAGTCCCCTAACCCCAGCCTGTGCCCGCAAGCCCGTGGGATATTTGTGCCCATTGATAGGGTGATTCTGTCCCACCCAGAGGGTCGGAGAGCAGGGTCTGGGTGGGGAGGACTGTGAGCTTGTGGTCCTGGGAACCTGCAGCGGGCGTCTGTCCTCACCTCCACTCCCTGCCGCGCCCTCCCTCTTCCTGTGCGCCAGCTGCCCCCCCCCCTTCCCTCTAGGATTAGGGTTGAGTGACTTTCCTGGTCCTTCTGGGTTCTGGTCCTCTGTCAACAGTGCCCAAATCCCTTATCTCAGGTGGGCAGAGAAGATTAATGATGAACTATCATCACCATTAGCTTTCTTTCTTTCTTTCTTTCTTTCTTTCTGTACTGGGGATTGAACCCAGGGCATTCTATCTCCCAGCTACATCCCCCAGACCTTTTTATTTTATTATTTGGAAACGGAGTCTCACTAAGTCGCAGAGGGCCTCACTAAACTGCCGAGGCTAGCTTCAAACCCGTGATCTTCCTGTGTCTGCCTCCCAAATGGTAATTACAAGCACCTCCCTGCCCCGCTATGCCCTGAGCTTTCTGAACCTCCTCTGCCCGTTTTCCAGGCCGGGCAGCCCAGAGGCTCCCCCAACAGTGAGTGTGGGGATTCCTGGGGAGGCTCTGGAAGGCAGGTAGGTGGGCAGGGTGGAGGGGAGGTGGCCACCGTTGGCTGACACCCCCGGGGGGGCTGGGATGAGTTTTGGAATGACTGTCACAGCCCTGCCCTGTCACAACGCTGGCGGGATGTCATAGGCACCATGAGAAAATGAAGTGCAAAGATACCCCATTAGGAAGGGGAGCCTTGATGTCCCCTCTGCTCATCAGGGTGAGCGGGACCACGTGATGGCTCCCAGGACCAGGGCCCAGGGCCCAGGGCCGGCTGCACCATCAGGACCATCTGGTGGGCGAGGGGCGGGGCATGGTGGAGGAGGGTGGCTGGAAACTCCCAGGCTGTCAGCCGGCCTCTCTCTCTGCCTGCCCCCGGGAGCTGGGGGTGTCTGCACATCCCAGAACACACACTCTAGCAGGCTCTTGGGGCTTATTTTATTTTATTTTTTTGCTGTACTGGAGATTTAACCCAGGAAGCATTCTCCCTCAGAGCTATACCTCCAGCCCTAGTTTTTATTCTTAATTTTGAAACAGGGTCTCACTCAGTTGCTGAGGGCCTCACTAAGTGGCTGAGGCTGGCCGCAAACCTGTGATCCTCCTGTCTCAGCCTCCCAAGTACTGGGATTATAAGTGTGCGCCACCACGCCTGGCTTTCTTGGGGTTTGCTGAGCATTCTCTTTGGGGCCGGGAGCGTCTCTTCTACTGCTTGATTGGGCTGAGCCAAGAGACAGGAGTTGGGACTGGGGAGTGTCCAGCTTCCCGTGAGGCTGTCTTTCCCCAGGTGCAGGGAAGAAGTGGACGGGTCTTAGCTGTGGGATCGGCAGCTTCTAGGTCTCTGCTAGCAGGAGACAGTTTCATGAACAGCGCGGTACCCTCTGCCCATGACACCCTTCTTTCTTATCCGGGACCTTGGCAGGACGGATGTCGGGGCCTCGGAGGCGGGCTGCGAACGCCGAGGCTGGGCCTCTGTCTCCACCCTGCTACAGAGGAAACATTTGGTTCCAACTTCCCATTGTCCATGGGTGTGTTCAGGGGTCCAGCGGGCCCCCCACACCGAGATGGCAGCCTGCACAGGACACTTGGGGCCGTGAGATGGCCTTTATCATTAAAAATGCACGACCCCCAGCTGGGCCTGGTGGTCCCCACAAGTAATCATGCCGGAGGACCATAGGTCGGTGGCCAGCCTCAGCTACTCAGTGAGGCCCTCTGCAACTTAGACCCTGTTTCAAAATAAAGGATAAAAAATAGGGCTGGGAGCCGGGCGTGGTGGCGCACGCTTATAATCCCAGCATTTGGGAGGCCGAGACAGGAGGATCGCAGTTCATGGCCAGCCTCAGTTACTTAGTGAGGCCCTTTGCAACTCAGTGAGACCCTGTTTCAAAAGAAAGAATAAAAAATAGGGCTGGGGGTGTAGCTTGGAAATAGAATGCCCCTGGGTTCCA
Source organism: Muscardinus avellanarius (assembly GCF_963383645.1). Lineage (NCBI taxonomy): Eukaryota > Metazoa > Chordata > Mammalia > Rodentia > Gliridae > Muscardinus > Muscardinus avellanarius. The sequence goes on from NC_137802.1 coordinate 70,454,234, forward strand.
TTCCCAGGCCCACCCACCCCCCAAAAAGTGAGACTCCTGCTGGGAGCCCAGGTCTTCATAGCGAGCAGGAGAGAGGCTGGCCCTGGTTACCGCCTGGGATCACCGGGTCCGGCACCAGCAGCCTAGCGCCTCCCTGCCGACCACGGCCACGGCCATGGGCTCGTGCTGAGTAATCTTCCCCTGGCACGCCGAAGGGCCGTGAGGAACTCTTCCAGGGAGCCAGCTGACACATTTGGCCCTGATTATTTGTTTTTGAACAGGAATGAAAGGAGAGGGTGAGTAATAGGCGTGGGGGCGGAGCGGGGAAGGTCAGAGGGAGGGGGGAGGACCTGGAAAGTCCAAGCATGTGCGGTCGGAGCAGGTGCCAGCTCTGAGCTCATGAGGCGGGTGGCCGCGGCCCCGTCCCGCGCCTGGAGAGCAGAGCGGATTAGTTTCCATGTTGGGGACAGCGCCGGCTGGCTGTCATTCCGCTCCCGGCTCCATTAATATATTTCATTAATCATAAGTGGCCACTTACTGAGTATGACGTACTCCAGGCGCTGGGCTTGAAACCTTTGGGAACCGCTGTTAGTGTGCAGAAGAAACGAGTGAGGCACAGAGAGGCTGCGTCGCTGGCCCTAGGCCACACGGCTCAGTAGACGTGGTCCGTCCCGGCTTTGAACACAGGGATTTGGTGTCGAGCTCCAGGGAGTGGGGTGCGTGGGTCAGGTCAGGCTCCCGGCTCGGTGGAAGGGTCTGTGGCCCGGTTGGCTATGCCAGCAGGTGATGGTGACACCTCTGGGTGGTGGCGAAGGGGCTCTGGGAGGAGGCATGGGTAGCCTGCTCGGCCCAGCACCTTGGCTTCCAGATACCCCTCTAGAGTGGACGTGGTGGCGCACGCTTGTAATCTCAGCACTTGGGAGGCTGAGACAGCTTAGTAGGGCCCTCTGCAACTTAGTGAGACCCTGTTTCAGAATAAAGAAGAAAAAATAGGGCTGGGGTGTAGCTTGGAGGTCGACTGCCCCCCTGGGTCCCATCCCCAGTACGCCCCTCCGGGGCGGTGTGAGGCAGGTCACTGAGCTGTTGACTGTCCGTGTCACCATTGCAGTGAGTCTCTGGGCCCTTGCTAGGTTTGGGACTTTTCCTTGCTGGGGCTGACTTGGGGCTCTACAGGTCGGGACAGGATCATGGCGGAACGCCATCCACCTGGCACGGTTCTTGTTGACTTAGTCATGCCCCGCCGTGGCGAGTCACTTTATGACTTGGTTGCTTATCTATAAAATGGGTTGAATAGTGCCCTCAGGCCTCCCAGGGGCTCTGGGAGAATCCAAGGAGAGGGTGCACAAAGGCCTTTTGTAGCAGGCACTGATGACTGGGCTTTGGTGGCTTCTAGATGGATGGGCGGCCTGTTCCCAGCCAGGCGCAGAGGAGGAGTCCAGAGGCTGGGCCTGGGTTCCCACCGCTGATGGGGCGGTGACCAGGACCTGCGGAGGGTCTGGGGCGGCCGTGGTGGGGGGTTGGATGAATGCATATGGAAGCCCAGTTTCCGCCCCAGCGGTGGGCCCTGGGCCAAGGTGAGCTCCCCCTCCCCCGGCCCTTCCTGGCGCCCTGCCCTCCCCAGGGTCCCGCTGACCCATATCACATGACCCGGGCCTGGGAAGATGGGCCAGCTGTGGGAGGCCCTGCCGCTGGCCCGGGCCTGAGCAAAACGGTCGCCTCCCAGGAAACCCCAGCTGCACAGGAAGCCGGAGCCTTGCAGGCTGGACTCCCAGGTCTGTTGCCCCGACCCGCGCTGCGGGCTCAGAGCTCCAGGAGGGGTGTGGCTGTCTTCCCAGGGTGGCTGTCTACCTGGGGGCCCTGGCCTTCTTCTGACTCCTCCAGCCTAGGGGACGGTGGTCCAATAGCTGGCCGGCCCTGCATCCCCCAAGCCTGCAAGGCCTCCAGACTTGGAACTAAAGCCTCAGCCTCAGGGACCCGCCATTAAGTCATTCCTTCTATTGGGAAAAGCAAAGTCCTCATGCCCCCTTCCCGGAGGGACCGGGCACGAAGCCGCCCAACCTCACCTCTCCGCCGGCCCCCTCCCGGCCTCTCGTCGGGCAGAGATGTGCACGCGCTTAGGGTAGGTGCGTGGAGCCCAGCTCAGTGCTCAGCCTGCAGCCTGAAGTTGCAGGGTTGGCTGGGCAGACCTGGGGCTCCTGAGCCTGGGATCCTAGTCTGAAAAGGGGAGAAACCTCTGGCCAGCCCAGGGCTGCAGCTGTCAGGCTCAGCTGTCAGGCCCCACCTGCAGGCAGGCTGGGAAGCCCCGGAGCACACTGGTCCCCAAGCAAAGGCAGGGGGGCCTGGGGCGGAGGTGCTGTCCAAGGCTACCTCGGGCCGCCCTCCCAGCTGGCCCAGGAAGCAGCTGCCTTTGCCTAAGAATTTTAGGAGTCTCCCTTCACGCACGCCGCCGCAGCTGCTGCTTTCCAAACAGAATCTGAGTGCCTGCCGTCCGCCTCGCCATGGGTCGCCGCCCTCCTGAACTGCCCTGGGTGCTCCGCTGTGCGCCGCGGCGTGTGTAAAGGCGCCCCCTGGGGGTGTGTGGCGGCAGCGTAGTGTGCTGGAACTTTTTTTTTTGTCTGTACTGGAGATGGAAGCCAGGGGTATTCTACCTCCAAGCCACACCCCCAGCCCTGTTTTTTATTCTGTATTTTAAAAAGGGTCTCACTGAATTGCAAAGGGCCTCACTAAGTAGCTGAGGCTGTCCGCGAACCGCGCTCCTCCTGTCTCGGCCTCCGGAATGCTGGGATGATAAGCGTGCGCCACCACGCCCGCCGTGTGGGGGATCCTAAGCAGATAATTCTTTCAGGCCCTTCCGCGCTAGGCCTTCCTGTGCCGCCGGCCCTGTGTGGTATGCCAATACCCCGCGGTGCCCGCTCCCCTGCCCGCTGTAGCTGGTGTCCAGCCCTGGCCTGGGTGCTCATGGACCCACAGGCCTTTCCCCACTGTGGGGGTGTGCCCGGCTGTGCACAAGGAAGCAGGAGGGGGAGGCAGGAAGCCCGGGAAGACTTCCTGGAGGGAGTGGAGACTGGGGTACAGCGAAAGGGCATTGCTCTTAGGTAGTAGAGGCGGAAACCGGTGCCCCAGGGAGGCCGAGCCAGGGCAAAGGTTGGTGTCGGGAGTGCCACCATGGCTGAGACCGTGTGGCTGGTCCACAGGAACAGCGGGCGAAGCTGTTTCTGGGGTTCTGATCCGGTGCAGGTGGACGGGATGGCAGGCACAGGTCTTGCAGCCTGCCCAGGCTGAGGCTGAGCTGGGAGGCCTGGGATCCGAGGCCAGGTGCCTGCCGCGCCTCCCGGGCCGCGGCCAGGCGCGGTGAATTGAGTAGGTTCGGGTCATCGGGCTGGCTCTGCTCCTTGGCTGTCCACAGCTCTGTGTTGAGAAGGATTCTGAGGCCTGGCTGAAATGCACCTGCTGTAGCTAGGCAGACTCTGCCTCCGACCCGGGGAGCCCCGAGCACCCCACTCTGCCTATCAGTGGGGTGCCCTCCCCATTCTGCCTCAGTCCTGGAAGGATCTGTTAGGACCCATTGCTGCCCTGGAGGGGAAGGGAGGGGAGGGTGAGAGTGCTGCGCCGCGCCCCTGTCTCTCCCTAGGTGCAGTCCCTCCTTTAGGTTCTGCTCCTTTCTCATCAATGCGGTCTCACTTTTCCACATGCTACCCCTGAACTCCTGTACCCCTTTGCACCCCCAGAAGCCCAGAGAGGCTGAGTAGCTGGCCCAGAGCCACACAGCGAGTGCCGGGCAGTGCCAGGACTCAGGGACACCTCGGACTCCAGGGCTTTTTGTGGGGCTCCTGGGCAGGGAAGGAGGTACGAGGGCCGGCCCTGTCTCGGGCGAGCTCGGCGGGGTTGGCTAGCAGCCCGCGCTCACGACCACCCCGGGGCAGGCGGGGCTGCGTGCCCACGATCTCACCCGAGAGTCGGGCACCGTGGTGGGAGGGCTCTGAGCCAGGTGCCCACTTGGCAAACCAGGTGACCGCGGGCGCCTAGGGGCACCTTCCAACTTCCTTGTCCAAAAAAGGGAGCAGAGCCGGGCGTGGTGGGCACGCTGGTCATCCCAGCATTCGGGAGGCTGAGACCGGAGGATCGCGGTTCGCGGACAGCCTCAGCTACTTAGTGAGGCCCTCTGCAACTCAGTGAGACCCGGTTTCAAAATAAAGAATAAAAAATAGACTGAGGGTGTAGCTCAGAAGTCCAGTGGCCCTGGGTTCCATCCTCAGACCCACAATAAATAAATAAGTAAATAAATAAATAAAATGAAAGCGAGCCTTAGCACACAGCTTCTACCCCGCACCGGGCGGAGCTCCGCACTCGAGACACAGACAGGGCTGGCCTGTGGTGGCCCGTCAGGTGCAGGGACATCTGGGGTGACAAATGGAGCAGCCCTCTCTTTCAAATGAGGACAGGCCCTGGGGTTGGCTCTGCTGAGATTAGTAGCCATGGGTCCCCTTTCGGGTAGAGCGGGTTCACGCCACCTTCTCTGCCAAGTGGGCACACAGGCCCCAGGTGCCGCCTTATTATTATTATTATTGTTGTTGTTGTTGTTGTTATTTGTGGTACTGGGGATGGAACCCTGGGGGCATTCTACCTCTGAGCCACATTCTCAGCCCTATTTTTTATCTTTTATTTATTTATCTTTTATTACAATTTGATCTCATCTAGTGCCTAGAGGAAGGGGCGGTGGCTGGGAGCCAGGTGAGGCTGCCCTCCCCCCCCTCCCGCTCACCTGCTGGGCTGGGTGCCAGCCCCCCCCCAGCGAGGCCTCTGCGCTCTGCCCCCTGGTCCTCTCCGGAGCTGAGTTAGACAGGCCGCGGGGTTCTCAGGAGCCGTGGAGAGGGCTGCGCTCAGCCTCCGCACACCCCGGCGCCGCCTCTCTGCTCACATTGGCTTTCTGGGGCTGTCCTGCCTGTGGGGGGCCCCCGGCTGAACCCACGGGCTCCTGCAGCCAGCCGCGGCGGCCTTGAAACTGGGGAAGCCGCCACAGGCCGGCGCTTGGCTCCTGGACCCAGCCCTGCGGCGCACGAGAAGCCAGAGCCGGTCCTGGTCCCCTCCGCCAGCTCCTCGCGGCCCCTCGTCCTCCTGGCCCGGTGAGGCCCCTGTCTCCCCCACTCAGAAGCAACCTTCCTCTTTTGTGATTTTTGAAAACAACGCCTACTTGTGACCAAAAAAAAAAAAAAATTTTTTTTCTTAATTAGAAAAACTTAAAGAAATGGTTCATGACTAATTATGTCCCACTGAAATAAATGCCATCAACGTTTCGGCGTTCCCATTTTTCCCCCTAATCTGTGCCTAATGTGATTTTTTAAATTTCTAAACAAAAATGAACACGAGGCATAGACACGAGGGCCACCACGTGGGAGGCTGTGTTTTTTTCCAGTACTGGAGATTGAACGCAGGGGCATTCTGCCTCTGAGCTACACCCCCAGCCCTTTTTTTATTTGTATCAGGGTCATGCTGAGTTGGTGAGGCTGGCCTCAAACCTGCAGTCCTCCTGCCTCAGCCTCCCGAGTCTATGAGGTAACGGGCGCACCCCCACGCCGGCTCCAAAGCGTCTTTTATTGGGTTTATCCCTGGTCCCTGCTGCCTCATCCGCTGTGAGGACTTCCTTCCTTCTTTCTTTCTACTTATTTACTTCCTGCGCCCTCTCTGTGCTGGGCCTGGAGCTGAGAACTGGGGTAGGGTTTCTCCTTGCACCGTGAGGGTCCTTGGAGGCTGACCCAAGCACTGCGCCCTCTGACCCCAGCGCTGCGCCCTCTGACCCAAGCACTGTGCCCTGGCCTCCTCAGGGGGGCCGTGGCAGGCTCTCTTGCTGTGTGATCTGAGTGCAGCTGCTTGACTCCTCTCTGCGGTCTCCTGATGTGTTAAGGAGGGTGGTGAAAAGGGCCGAATGGGCTCATGGGAGCGCTGGGGCAGGGCCCCCACGCACTTGGCCAGACTCGGCTCTTGAAGTTACGATTCTGCGGTTATTCTTGGGTCTCAGGACACTGACGACTGACCGACCATGGATGGAATGCTTTTTCTGGAAGCCCTCAGAGGGGTGACTGGTGGTGAGGACGGAGTTGCTGACTCACGAACCTCTGGCCAGACCACGCTGCCTCTTTTGGGGGGGGCTGGCGGCCCCATGGGGCTCGCTCTCCAGGAGCCCCGACCCCTTGGCTCTGAGAAGGGACAGCCCTTTGCAGGCGCTGGTCCTTCCAGTTCCCCCCTCTTCCACAGCTCTGGGGCTTCAAGCAACAGACACCCCAACTCCGAATGGCTTACTCTAAGGAGAATTCACTGTTGCACAGGACGGGGTGCCCTGAGCCCAGGATGCTACGGGGCACCCATGTCTTCCAGTCTGGCCACTGAGCCCCAGATCACTGGGTTCTGCAGCACGTGTACCTGCACGTCCCTTCCACAAGCCAAGAGACCTACCGCGAAGCCCCCCAGGGCCCCGCCACACGGGTACCCAGGCGGCTGCATGCCCAGCAGCAGCTCGCCGGAGCTGGCGGGGCCCTGGCAGAGCGGGCAGGGCCTCGCTGGGAGAGGGTGGACAGGGGAGGCTTTATCAGCCTGGCATCTGCATGCAGCGGGGGCTGACGCGTGGCATCCAGCTAGGAACCCAGCTCGGCTGTCTGGCCGCCCAGCCTCCGACCTGGCATGGCCAAGGGCCTCGACCGGAAACAGCAGCTGGCCCCGCGGCCATGACCACCGGCTTTCTAGGGCTGAAATGGGTTGGAGTGTGACCAGCTGCCCGAGAGGACAGGCTGTGGGTAATGAGACCCCCCATAAATCTGCAGAGGAGGGAGGAGGGAGGGGTGGGCCGGGCTGCACCCTGCCCTCCCCCTACCCGTCCAGCTTCCTTTCCCACCCGCTCCCTCCTGCAGCAGCGTATGGTACTAATCAAGTCCTTCCGCAGGCAGGAGGATGGGCTGAGCACGGGCCGAGCCGGGAGCTTGCTGTGGGGCCTCCCCCAGCCCCCTCCAGTCGGGGGCTTCAGTCTTTGTGTGGCTGGTGCCTTAGCAATTCTGAGCTGCAGCTGTTGTGTGTAACCTCTCGCCCTCGGGCTTGTGGAAGGGCCCTGGGTTTGGGTCTCCTGCAGGAGATCCTTGAGGACAGAGGCAGGGGCTCCCGCCTCCCCTGAGCAGCTACACGTTGGCCTGCTTTCTCTGAAGGTTCCCGAGGACAGGGCGATGAGCCTGGTGGCGACCTGTCTGCAGTGTGGCCCGGGACATGTCCGTCCTGAGCTCTCTGTGCCGCGTTCCGCCCTGGTCACCTCTCGGGGCCTTGGGGGGTCGCCTGGGCGGGTGGGGGAATCTCTGTGGATCCCCAGTGCCTCACTTTGGAGATCCTCTCCTAGGTGCCCCGGGTGAACTCGAGGGAGTCTGCTGGCCCTGAATCTGCAGCCTGTTACGGGCATTAAGTAGTCAGCCCATGCAGACCCGGCGCCCTTGAAGCCCGTGACCCCCTCGCTCTGTCTGATCTCAGTCCAGAGCTGTGCCCCGGCCGGAGAGTCAACGCGTGCCCTGTGCTGGGGTCCCCGGCCTGTGCTAGACACACTGAGGCGGGAGTTGCCCCTGGCCACCGGGTCAGCGGTGGCGATGTTTGCTGATGGACCTCGCCTGTCTTAAGGTACTCCAAGACCACCCCACTGAATAGACCTCACTTCCCGCCAGCCCCCTGAGTTTGGTCCTGGTATCTCGCACACACCAGGGACCCAAGGCCGGCAGCCTAAGTCCCCTGCACAGACAGCTTTTGGGGGTGAAAAGGGGGTGATTCCAGTTCAGGCCCTTTCCCTAATCACTCTGCAAGCTCGGATTCAGCTTGCTTTATTTTATTCTTGTGGTACTGGGGATAGAACCCAGGAGCATTCTACCTCCAAGCCACACCCCTAGCCATATTTTATTCTTTTCTTTTGGAACAAGGTCTCACTAAGTTGTGGAGGGTCTCGCTAAGTTGCTGCAAGCCTGCCATCCTGGCTGTCTCAGCCTCCCAAGTACTGGGGTTCCAAGCGTGCACCGCCGCTGCGGCTTCAGCAGCAGTCTGTAGCGGGCCAGGGTGCGGCTGTGCCGGAAGGGTTAACACGGACCCGGCTTCCCGCGCCCTCCCGCCAGCTTTCCCAGGGAAAGGGCTGGAACTAAGAGGCCTTATCTGCAGAGGAAGGGGTGGGCGGGGAGGTGTGCGCAGGCACCTCGGCCTGTGTGACTCCAGCAACTTCTGCGGGCCAGCTGTTCAGAGCGCGGCCAGAAGGTGGAGGGAGGGTTCCCAAGAAGCAAGAGAGGATGGGATGAATATGGGATTCATTACTGGGACTTGGCAGAGCCCAGAGCCTCACTTTCTCCCTGGAGAGGGGAGGGTCCTCTGGGGGACGCCTGCAGGGCTGGAGCGGGTGGGGGCGGGGCTCCCGCCGAGGGGGAGGGGCTCCTGCCTCCGTCTGGCTTTGTTTGCAGCTCACCCATCCCCCTAGCAGCCTCTTGCTGGAGTCTGGCTGGCTTTCTTCCCCCTCCTGGTGGGTTGGGACCGGCCTGGCCTCTGGCCCCCGCCACCTACAGCCTCCTGTTTGGCCGTGCTGGCCGCTGGTTGGAGGCTGGGGTGGAAGTGGACAGAAGCAGCCGGCCAGGGCCTGGGAATGGCCAGAGCCGCAGAGGCCCCTGCAGGCCATGCCAGCTGCCCCTGCAACCCCAGAGAGAAGGCGCTGCCCTTTGCTGTCCAGAATGTCCTTAAGCGTTTCCTAGACAGGGGTGCCAGTGGGTCCTGGGTCCTTGTTTGGGGGTGAGGAACAGGAGGCCGGCCGCCTTAGACAAGTCTAAGACTCACATAGTCCTGCAGATCACCAAAGAAAAGGGGGCCCAGAGACGCCAAGTGACCTCCCCTAGGCTGCACAGCCCAGCCAGGCATTTCTCTGACCTCCTCCTCCTCCTCTGTCTTCAGCACTCCTGAGGGCACTGTGGTAGAACCACGGTGGGGACACCAGCTGCCCAGCCACCGCTGGGGCCATGGCCAAAGAGACGGGTGCAGGGAGCCTGGTGCAAGGGTGGCCGGGAGGCAGGGAGGCCAGAGAAGGCCTCCCTGCCTTTTTTCTTTTTTTCATGGTACGTGGATGGAACCCAGGGGCATTCTACCTCCGAGCCCCAGCCCTATTTTTTATTCTTTATTTTGAAACAGGGTCTCACTAAATTGCAAAGGGCCTCGGTAAGTAGCTGAGGCTCCCCGCGAACCGTGATCCTTCTGTCTCAGCCTCCCGAATGCTGGGATCACAGGCGTGCACCACCACACCTGGCTGACCACACCCAGCTGACCACGCCTGGCTGGCCTCCCTGCTTTAATTGACCCAAGTATTGTCCCAGTTCTCAGGAGCAGAGTACTGGCCACGCCCCATGTATGTGCCAGGACTCTCCGCAGGGGGGCCAGAGTGACCTCCTCTCTCTGTATAGACAGCTGTCCCCGGTGCAGGAAGGAGGCTTTGTCCTGTCCAGGGCCCCTCAGTGAGGCTGGACGCTGCCCAGCGCCTCCTGCCCACCAGGCACCTGGCCAGCAGGGTAGCCCACCCTGGCCTTGCGATGGCTCTGGGAAGTGGTGGGTCGGTAGACAGTCATTCTCCTTACATCGTCCTGCGGTCCGGCTCTTTTTTGTTTCCTCGGGACTGGAGATGGAACCCAGGGGCATTCTACCTCCGAGCTACACCCCCAGCCCTATTTTTTATTCTTTATTTTGAAACCGGGTCTCACTGAGTCGCAGAGGGCCTCCCTAAGTAGCTGAGGCTGTCCTCCAACTGCGATCCTCCTGTCTCAGCCTCCCAAATGCTGGGATCACAGGCGTATGCCACTCTGCCCGGCTGATCTTTTTATTTTTCAGACTTAGAATTCCATAGCTGAAGAGACTTTGGGGCCAGTGGGGAACAGGCCCCGGGGCATGGAGGGAGCTCAAGGCAGATTCTCCGCTCCTTGTCCAAAGTGCTCTCCTCCCCTTGCTGAGGGAGCGGAGGAAACAGAACCCCCTCCCCAGCTCGCCCTCAGCAGCCAGGGGACCCGCCACCCGCCTAGGCCGCCCCCTGACCACCTGGCAGTCCTGGGAGCCTGGGGTTGGGAGGGCTGGTGCCGAGGGGACCTGGCAGCAGGTGTCTCTGGACTGCCCGGGGCCCCTGAAGGCCTTGTGAGCCCTGGCGCCCTGTGGTCTGCAGCCAGGCACCACTAGAGGCCGGCTCCTGCCTGTCACCTGTAGAGTGGGGAACAGGTGCACAGCCTCCCGCCTCGCACTGTGCCTTTCTGTCCTCCTGGGTGGGAAACGCAGCAGAGAGACACTTGAGTGCGTCCTGAGAGCGCTCGTCCCCTGGCTGGACCTCTGCCTCGCCTGCCCTCCTGAGCCTCTCCCACGGAGCTCCCCGCCAGGGCTGTCCCTGGGCAGGGCCTGCTGCCTGGCTGCCTGCCTCCCTCCTGCGAGGCCAGCCTCTGCACTCAGCCAGCTTCTGAAGCGCCACAGGCCGTTGCCACGTGCTGATCCATCACCCAACTGCTTCCACCTCATCTGAACCTTGGCGTCTCCTCCCTGACCTGAAGCCCCAAGCAGGCCGGGCTGTGTGCAAGACACCCTGGTCCCTCACACCCTCAAGACGGGCGCTCAGAGCCGAGGAATGCCGGGATGGAGGCTCAGACAGCGTGCCCGGCCGGCCGGCTGCCGCTTCCAACCTGCTCATCGTGACAGCACACCCGTGGCATTTTAAGCTGGTACTGCCCTTTTCAAAGGGTAGGAGCTTGTACCATTAACGGTTTTAAGGCACAGATCCCCGTGCCTCGTGGGCAGGGAGCGGCTTCGCCTCTTTTCCTTCCAGCTGGAGCATCTGTGCTCTGGCTGCCGCCGCCTTCCTCCTAGCTGCGGGCGCCCACGCCTTCTGCTCAGCTCCTCTGCCTGGGCCCAGGCTGGGCCGGTCTGTACCTGTGACATTTTTTTCTCTCTCTCAGAATATCCTCTTTCCCCCTTCCGGGATGAAAAAAAAAAACTCCCCCTTAGAGGTTAAGAAATTTGCCTGGGGTTGGGGTGTGGCCCAGGTGGGGGGAGCTCTTGCCTAGCTTAGGCAACCCATACCTGGAAGTGCTGGATTCCCTCTCTGGCACCAGGAAAAAAAAAGGAAGAGAAAAGGAATATATTTGCTCTGAGTTGCTCAGCTGGTGAGTGGAGCCAGATTAACCCCAAACCTGTTGCCCAGTTGTCACAGAATGTTGGGTGGAAGACCCCTGAGACCCCGGGTGGGTCTTATAAATGGGCCACTTGTAGCCGGGTCTGGTGGCGCACACGCTGATCCCAGTACTTGGGAATCTGAGACAGGAGGATGGCAGGTTCGTGGCCAAGCCTCAACTACTTAGTGAGGCCCTTCACAACTTAGTGAGACCCTGTTTCAAAATAAAGAATGAAAACTAGGAAGCCGGGCGTGGTGGCGCACACACACGGTTTGTAATCCCAGCATTTGGGAGGCTGAGACAGGAGGATCACAGGTTCTCGGACAGCCTTTGCAACTCAGTGAGACCTTGTTTCAAAATAAAGAATAAAAAATAGGGCTGGGGCTGTAGCTTGGAGGTAGAATGCCCTGGGTCCCACCCCCAGTACCACAGTGAATCAATGAATGGGCCACTTTCCCCGGGGACAGGAAGGGTCTGGTACCGAGGAATGGCCGGGTCTGTGGCATGAACGCAGGGGCAGGCAGCCAGGGTCTCCTAGTCTGAATCAAGAGCCAGCGGAAGGTTATAGCTGCTGTTGGCCTCTAGTTTCTTGGGATCCAGTCTGGGGAGAAGACGAGAGTCAAGGGCTGGGCTGGGGCCAAGTCAAACAAGCATGTTGGTTTGCTGCGAGCAGTGGTTTTACCTGTCCCACTGTTTGAGCGTGAGCGATGGTTTTACCTGCCTTGGGGAAGAAGGGTTTCAGACACCCCCGCTAAGAGGGGATGGGGTGGACATAGGCCCCTGGGTGGTGGCCAGGGCTGAGCCCCAGGTCCCACCCTGGAGGGGAGGGCGAGGCTCCCCCCTGGCTGGGGGACGTTTCACGGGCCAGGCATGGCCAGCTTCCGCCTGTGTAGACACGGGCCAGCTTCCGCCTGTGTAGACACGGGCCGTGGTTTTCCGAGCACATTCACTGTAGCTCATCCACCTCCCCGGGACCCTACCGGGGAGCAGGAAGTGTGAACAGCTGCCTCTCCAGCAGCCGGACGGGGCTTTCGTAGCCCTCAGTGTTCGGGTACGTAAACTGAGGCTCAGGGTGGTCACCTGGGCTTTCAGGCCACCCAGCCATTCGGGCCCTAAAAGGCCCGCTGCCTTTGATGCCCCGGGGCAGACAGAGATGGCTCTTCACTGGCATCCTGCTAGGTGGACGCACCCCTTTGCAGCTTGCCCTATTTTTTTTTGGAAGTGGGCACTAGGGATGGAACCCAGGGGCATTTTACCTCTGAGCTACACCCCACCCTTTTTATTTTGTTTTGAAACAGGGTGTTGCTTAGTTGCTGAGGGCCTCACTAAGGTGCTGAGGCTGGCCTCCACCCTGTGATCCCCGTCTCGCCTCCCAAATACTGGGACTGCAGCGTGCGCCCTAGCACCCGCCGTGAGTTTGAGGTTCAGAGGTGGCTGTTGCTACGGCTCTGGACCGTTCATATTAGTTATTGTGAATCGTGTGATATTCTTAGGGTTTCCCCTTGATGGATATTGGGGCTGGTTTCTGCTTTTTTGTTGTTTGTTTGTTTTTTGCCTTTCTTTTTTTATTTTTTATTTTTAATTTTTTGGTGGTACTGGGGTTCCTGGAAGCCCTTCTAACTCCGAGCTACACTCCCAGACCTATTTTATATTTTTTTATTTGGAAACAGGGTCTCTTAAGGCAGCGAGGCTGGCTCCGAACCAGGGCCATCCTCCTGTCTCTGCCTCCCAAGCGCGGGGATTACAAGCGTGCGCCACCACGCCCGGCTGTTTTTTGACTTTCTAAGAGACCACTCTTTTGCCTCCTGGTGATTTAGAAATTTGGATTTTAAAACAATATTGCAAGCCAGGTGTGGTGACATGCCTGTGATTCCAGTACTCCGGAGACTGAGGCAGGAGGATTGCATGCTTGAGGTCAGCCTGGACAACCCAATGAGACCCTATTTCAAAATAAAAAATAAAAGGGCTGGGGGTGTAGCTCAGAGGTAGAACAGCCCTGGGTTCATTTCTCCAGTACCCCCCTCCACCTCCACACAAAGATGGCATCAGATAATTTAGAAGACACACTACTGACAAGATCGCTCTTCAAGAGGAAACAAAAATTGCATCAAAGGTATCTGCGCACTCTGACGGGGGATGTGCAAAGTGCTTCTTAGAAAAGCGGAACTGGGGCTGTGTGCCGAGGGCCACACACTTCCACTGGGGCTGGTTACCTAGGAGATGAGATGTAAAAGGTGAGAGACGCGGGTGAAAGGTCCTCCAAGTCAGTCACCCTGTGGCTCTGGGTGGTGGCTGTGGTGATGGGAGATGTTGGAGGGCTTCCTGGAGGTGGTGACGTCTGCAGAGGAAGGAGCCTGTAGCTGTGGCTTGGGACACTAAGCACAGGGCCTGGCTGAAGAGTGGGAATTGAAGTTGAAGGGGGGTGGCTGCATCCCAGGGCCCCTCAGAAGCTGGGGAAGAATTTCTATGTTAATGGAGGGGTCCCTGAAACTGTTGCAGAAGGAGAGCCGGAGCCGGGCGTGGTGGAGTACCTGGGAGGCTGAGATGGGAGGGTTATTGATGGGAGGCCAGCCCGGGCAATTGAGTGAGACACACCCTGTTTCAAAACAAAAATAAGAAGGGCTGCGAGTGTAGCTTGGAGGTGGAGCGCCCCTGGGTTCAATCCCCGGTACCAAAAGGGGGAAAAAAAAACCCGTGTGGTGGAGGAAGGAGAGGAGAGAGAGGGAGAACTCACAAGTGGGGTCTTGTTCATCCGGGAGGGCGGGGACAGGAAGTGGGCAGCAGCATCGAGGGGATCACAGCCCTCCCAGGAAGTAGCCACAGGCAGGAAGGGACGGCTGGACACCCAGGGCGGGAATCTCAGGCCAGGGCTGCTCCCGGGGGGAGGAGCAGGGGCTGCGGAAGAGGCCATGGGCGCAGCCTGGGACCAGCAAGCTGGGCTGGTGGGCTGAGCTGGGGAGGGGTCCTCAGCCTAGCCAAAGCGGGAGGAGAGGGAGTACTCCAGGAGACCAAGGTGGGGTGAAGAGCCCCTGGGACTGTTTGCATGCTAGCTTTAGGGGAGAGGAAGGGGAGGAGCCCCGGGAGGAGGGTTCCTGCATGTCCGGGGGCCAGGAGGGCGAGGGCTGGGCCCTGGCCATGAGGGTCTTTCCAGAGCTGTTTTATTTATTTATTTTTATTTTTTGCGGTACTGGGGATGGAATCCAGGGGCAGTCTACCTCTGAGCGACACCCCCACCCCAGCCCTAATTATTTTATTCTTTAATTTTTTTAACAGGGTCTCACTGAATTGCAAGGGGCCTCACTAAGTAGCTGAATCTGTCCTGGAACCTCGAGCCTCTGGTCTCCGCCTCCCGAATGCTGGGATTACAAGCGTGCACCACCACGCCCGGCTTCCAGAGCTGTTTTAATGTGGGTCAGGCGGAGGCAGGTGGCTGAGAAGTCAGCGCACGGGAAGAGGCGAGCGGCAGCGTAGACCAAGGAGATGCTTTGTGCAGAGCACGGGAGTCCACAGTTTGCGCGGGGTCCTAGGAAGGGGGCTTATTGGTTTTTGTTTTTTTGACACTGGACCTTCTTCTAGACTAAGAGAGAGGAAACCAAAAGAAAGATGGTAGCTGAGTGGGTCACAACCGCCGGCCCGTGTCGGCCGCTGCAAAGAGAACCCTTGCAGGGGTTTCTGCATGGGGCCCGGCTTTACCTCTGGGATGCTTGAGGGTCCCCAGTCTGCCCACCCAGGGGCGCGTGGTCTCGTGGGTGCCCCGGGCAGTTCCAGATACGGGGGCACACCAGCCACCCTGCTGTATTTGAAGCGCCCATGCCCTGCCTGCCCGCTCCCGGCGCAGCGCCCGCCGGCCATGGAGGAGAGGCAGGGCGTGTTTCTGGGCACTTGGCCGGAAGCGCCCGCTGTGCTCTGCTGGTCTCGAGTGGACGGGAGAGGCATCAGGAAGGGTGGGCTTCGTGCTCAGGGCCTGGCTTCACGGAGCTGGAAGGGGAGAGGGTAGGATCGGGGGACCGGGGGCAGGTGTGTGTGTACACGTGTGTGAGACAGGATGCTGTGAAACCACTTCCTCTCCTTCTGCTGAGGCGGCGCCGCGTGCAGAGGGGCCCGTGGGTGTCCCACACTTCCTGGCAGGTGTCAGCCTCCCAGGCTGACATGCGTTCTCTCTGGTGGTACAGTAGGAAGAGGGGACCATGACTGTCCCCTCTGGGGTCCCCAAAACAGGACCTTGCTGCCCACTGCTGTCACAGCCCCCCTGCTGGGATGGCCTCGGAAGGGCAGTGGGTGCTGCTCCCAGCAGGTGGACACGAGGCCAGGACACGGTGGGGCCTGTTTTTAACTGCTGCACTTTGCTTGCTGTCCAGCAAACGGGGGTGGGTGGGGGGGTTCTCAGGGACGTGGTGGCACACACTTGGAATAATCCCAGTACTTGGGAGGCTGAGACAGGAGGATCATGGTTTGCGGCCAGCCTCAGCTACTTAGTGAGGCCCTTTGCAACTCAGACCCTATTTCAAAATAAAGAATAAAAAATAGGGCTGGGGATGGAACTTGGAGGTAAGAATGCCCCTAGGTTCCATCCCCAGGATTGCCAAAGAAAGAAAGAAAGGACGGAAGGAAGGAAGGAAGGAAGAAAGAAAGAAAGGAAGGAAAAAAGAAAAGAAGAAATCATCACACATTTGATGGCTTGAAACAACACAAGTTTATTCTCTTACTGTTCTGAAGGTCCAAATTCAAGCCAGCCTGGCCGGGCTAACACCAAGGCCGGCTGCGGCAGGAGGCACTGGGGAAATGCAGTTTCCTCTCCCAGCTTCCCTAGGCGCTGGCATTCCTTGGCCGGCAGCCACCTCCCCGCCTCCGGCCTGGCCGCATCTGCACCATGGCCCTATCTCCCTCGGCCTCCCTCTTATCTGGATATTGGAATTGCATTCCGGGCCCCTGGCTGATCTTTTCTGTAGTGTTTACTGACATCCGAAGTCCCTTGTGCCGGATAAAGTCGTATTTTCGGATTGAGAGGGACGTTAGTTGTTAGTCAGCCTGTCCGAAGGGCTCATGCTATGTCTTAGGGCCATTTGGTTTTAAAACATACAGCAATAAAGCAAACTGGGTCAAGAAAAGAAAAAAAAGAAAAGAAAAAGAAAAGGACACATTAAATACTTCTTTCTTGCCGGGCGTGGTGGCGCATGCTTGTAATCCCCGCGCTTGGGAGGCGGAGACAGGAGGATCGCGCAGGTTCGAAGCCAGCCGCGCACGCTGGCTTAGGAGACCCTGTTTCCAAATAAAAATGTAAAAATAGGTCTGGGAGTGTAGCCCGGAGGTAGAAGGGCTTCCAGGAACCCCAGTACCACCAAAAACAAACAAACAAACAAACTTCTTTCTTTAAATATGAAAATTTTAATCTTGGTAAACATAGAACCTAAACTTTTTCATCGGTAACATCTTGTGCAGTCGGTGTTCTGAACTTCTCTGTCACTGCAGAAACCGAGCCCCCCACCCCCACCCCCGTGTCCACTAAGCCGCCCCCCTCCCCCAGCACTTGGCAGCCACCAGGCTGCTTTCTGTCCCTGTATATTCTTTTTTTAAGTGCAGTTCTCTGTGACTTTAAGATAAATAAACACGAGCATGATGAGTTAGTTGTTGGAAGGATCTGCTCGCGGCGGAAGCCAGCGCGTGGACACCTCGGCCTCCGGAAGGGCAGGAGTTGAAGGGGCGTGGGGATCCGCCACCCGCCTCTCCTTCCCCCTCTTCTGGGGTCTCTGTAAAAAGAGTAGAAAAAACAGAAAAGCCACAGTTTTCTACTCGCTTTTTGCAAATGGCCCCAAAAGGCTTCCCAGTCTCTGAGTACGCATGTGCTTTGCGTTTCAGGGTCTTCCCCCCCCCCAAACGTTCCTGGCCCCCAGCGCGCCTTGGGAACCAGGCCCCGTGAGCGGCCAGGTGCTTGTGAGTCAGGGGTGCGCCCCTCCCTGACCACCCCGAGCCAGTTAACCAAGACTGTGCCAGCCAGGTAAGCAGTCACAGTGCGGGCATCGTTGACACAGTCGGAATGGTGCCTAGGCACAGGCCTAGCTAATTATTATCATCAGTAGGATACTGAGGATCAGGCTTCAGGGGCCTTCTATCTCCGAGCTGTACCCCAGTGCCTTTTTTTTTTTAAACAGGGTCTCACTGAGGCCTGTCTCAAGTCTCCATGTTAATCTCAACACCTGCTGAAAAAGGGGTCCCTTCTGGCAGCCTTTTCCCCTGGTTCCTGGAGCTGCCTGTCAGGCCCAGTGCAGGCAGCAGGTGGTGAAGAGGACGGGCCCCAGGCCAGGCGCCGTGGCAGGCCCTTGTGTTCCTCGCTACTCTACTCAGGAGCCTGAGGCAGGGAGATCACAGGTTCAAGGCCAGTCTCGCCACTTAGGCCCTGATTCAAAATAAAAGGGGCCGGGGTGTGGTTCAGTGGTAAGAGAGCTCCTCTTGCAGACGCAAAGCTCAGGAGTGCAGCCTCTTGTAACTGCAAAGAGAGAGCAGGGGGGCCTTGGGGCATCGCCTTGGAAGAAAGAGAAGCCGTTTTGGAGGGCTGCCCTTGTCTGGACCCACTTGTTGCGCTAGTTCTTGCTGGTACCCATTTTACAGATGGGAAAGTCACATTCCCAAGATGTTGGGTGACTGGCCAGAGGCCTTGGATTCTAGTGTTTGGCCAGCGGGGTGGGTCCCCTGGGCCCTTAACCATCAGGCACCTGGGGGCCCTGGGAGTGCCCAAGATGAGTGAGTGCTCAGAGCCCAGGAAAGGCCTTGGGCTAGAGGGCTTTGGGTGGGGGCCTTGCGGCTGGGCTGGAGTGACCCCTCCTCGTGGCAGGGCATGGGGGCCACGGCCCTAAGACCGCCCTTCTGGGTGCCACTGAAAGTTCTTTTCCACTTGAACTCAGAGCAGGGTTTGCTCCAGGCCCCAAGCAAAGTCCCAGGCCGGCCGCACCAGCGCTCTGGCTGGGGCCCTGGGACAGGTCTGGCAGATCCCAGCCCCCAGCAGGGTCACCTCCACTCTCTGGGGACCCCTTGGCCACCCGTCCCCTGCTGGGTCCCAGCACATCCCCAGCCTGTGGGGTGTGGGGTGTGGGGGAGGGGGAGACTGACTCACTGCTCCTGGAGGAGCCTGGGGCCCCAGGAGAAGTAGGATCCCTGCTCGCAGAATCTGGACCCAGAGGCTCCTGAGAAGGGCAACCTGGTGAGCTGCCCCTCCCCGGCCCTGCCCCTTCCTCTCCCTCCCCGGCCCGGCCAGCATGGTGCACGCACGTGGGCAGTGAGGGCCCATGGGGTGGCAGGGCTCCTTCCCCGGCTGCTTAGAAGCCTGGGTGACATGTGCCGGGCTGGACTGTGTCCTGGCTTCTGGCGACTGGCCCCGCTGGAACCCAGCCAGCTGCCAGCGAGCTTTGGCGTCATTGCTGTCACCTGAGCTGACTGGGGGTGGCACGGGCTGGCATGGGGGTACAGAGGGCGCCCTCAGGCAGTGCCGCCCTCTGTCCTGGCCGGGAGGAGGGCACAGCTGCTCTGGATGGACACAGACATTGTTTAGGCAAGTTCCCGGCAGGGCTCCCCACTGGCTCCCCCAAATCCCTGTGTCTTTCCTTCCGGGGGCGACAGACAGACAGAGGCGGCTCCTTGGTGTGTGGGGAGAGGGCCCCTCGCGCCTCGCCTGGGAACAGCTCCCCACCAGCCTCCCTGCAGCAGCCGCGGGCCCTCCTACCCCTGCCCCGCGCGCTCTGGGAGGCTCCTGGTTCCGCGGCCACAAAGCCCCTTTGATCCTCTGCTGGGCTCCGAGCCATGTGACCCGGTGGGCGGGCGCTCTGGAGTCCAGCAGCCGGCTTTCCGCTCCTGGGGTGAGTTCTCCCTCTTTGTTCTTCCACCGTCCACGGCCGGCTCCCGGGCCTTCAGGTGGTGTGGCTGCCTGGCGGCTCCCCGAGGACTGGGGACAGCGGGGGCCGGAGCCTCGCCGCCCGCTGACTAGGGGCTTAGGCTGGCCAGACACCCCAGGTCTCTGGGAGAGGGGCGGCGGAGAGCTGGGTCTCCAAGCGGGTTCCAGATTTTCGGTCTCAAAATAGAAGAAAAGGGCTTTGTGTGGTCACAGCTATCT
This sequence comes from Muscardinus avellanarius, assembly GCF_963383645.1. Taxonomy (NCBI): domain Eukaryota; kingdom Metazoa; phylum Chordata; class Mammalia; order Rodentia; family Gliridae; genus Muscardinus; species Muscardinus avellanarius. The sequence continues at coordinate 70,473,503 of NC_137802.1, forward strand.
CTTTGCAAATATTTGGCCAACTCGGAGGATCCGATCTCTTCCCTTTGGGAGTGTCTTGGAATGTGTTTCCCTCCTGAAGGGGCTCCCCTGGCTTCCAGGGGCCAGGAGGAAACGCGAATTGGCCATGTTTCTCTCAACTCCGTGCGGCTTATCGGGAGTGGGAGGCTCCCTCCGAGAGACTGCCTGGAGATCAGAGACGGGGCGCCTGTGCCCCCATTCCGCGAGCTTGTGCTGGAGCTCACTTTGGGTTCTGGGATGCTCGGGATGTTTCTGGGAGCGAGCCAGGCGGCGGGGTGTTGCTGGCTGGGGTGGGGAGGCTGGTATGCACTTGTTTTGCTAGAGAATGCAGCGCGGGGGTGTGCGCCCGCCCTGTGGAGCCCAGGTCCAGAGCCAGGGTCCAGGAGCAGCGGCCCCTTAGCAAACCTGCCTTCAAGGGGGGCTCTGTAGCCCAGCGGAGATGCTGGAACCCCGCCGTCCACATAGCGTGGTCGCTTGCACCCAGCAGGGAGGGACAACGCCGGGCCATCTGCTTCTGAAACTTCATCCCCAGTGCCTGCCCCGCCCCCGCCTCCTGCCCGGACTGACTCAGCGTCCAATCTGCTGCATCCCAGCTCTGACCCCGCCCTCTTCTCTCTGACATGAAAGAGGCTGGAGTTTGGGTCAGAGGTCTGGGGAGCATCACCTCCCCCCCAAGAGAAACGAGAACTTCCTTTCCTTGAGAAAAATGTGCCACCCGGAAGCCCAAGCAGCCAAGGGAGAGTGGGTTTCCAGCCCCCGGGGACAGCGCCCGCTCAGCTAGGTTGGAATTTGCTTTGGAGCTTCTGGGGGAGAACAGGAGGCCAGGGGGGAGGTGGGCAGAGGAGGGCGGAGGAAGCCCTGGTCCCTACCTGATCCACTCCTCCCGTCCCTCGACTTTGACACTGTGGCCTCCAGCTCCCTCTCATCGCCCTGCAACCAGGGGCTTGTTTTTTTTTTTTTTTTCCTTCAGGACCTAGGAAGGAGGCGCATGTTAAGCATCCCCCAGGGTGGTCAGCCAGCCCCCGTCCGAGTCCTCTTTGGAAAGGTGGGATTGGTGCCCCTCTCTCCACTCTCCAACTCGGGTCTCTGTTGGGTTCAGGGGTGGCTGCGGCAGCTGACCTCATGTCCGTTTCGAGGACCCGGGTTGTGGCTGACCCTGGCGCGCCCTCCCCGTCCCCTGGCCACTTGTGGGTGGGCATCAGCAATGCTGTCTGTCTACTGTGGAGTGTCCACGTGTCCAGCAGACCCTGCCCCCGCAGACGCTCATCTGGACAGTGATGGGGCAGCTCAGAGTCACAGAACAGACTGTGGCAAGTCTGGGGTCTGGCCATCGCTCCTAACCCAAGATGGGGTCCTCTCTGAGCACCAGATCCGTAGCTCTCAGCTGCAAGGACAGGCTCCCCGGGGCTTCACCCCAGGAGTCCGTGCCCCTGTTTGGGCGACCAGAGCCCCCTTGACTTAACTGCCCGCCCCCCGGCCTGCCACCATATCCTCCCCGGCTTCCTGTTGTGTCAGGGCTGGCCCCCGCTGCCCTTGTCAGATAGGGCGGCCTCGTGGGGGGTGAGGCGCCTTCAGAGAAGAGGGAGAAAGACCCCGTCCGGCTCTCAGGCCAATCCGGGCGCTGCCCAGATTCCTGGCCGGTGCCAGAGGCCTCGGGGCTCCCCTAGGAAGCCGGTCAGTGGCGCCAAGCTTCTGTCTCTCTATCCCCCTTCACATGTCAGCCTTGTGGGTTTCCCCACACCACCCCGGAAGTTTCTGGGCTTCCCCCGCCCTTTCTGGCTGTGCATATAGGAAGGAGAACTTTTCTTTATTACATGCACAACGATGGAGGCAGATGCCCAGTGCCCACCTGGTGGGGCTGTGCTCACCTGGCCCGCCCCTCGCACTTTAGCATGGGCTGATGCCCCCAGAGGGTCCCCGCCTCCCAGAGCCCTTGGCCCGGTCCCTCCCTGGCCTTCTGCCTTCCCAGGGCCAAGCTTTGATTTGTTTATTGAGCGCAGACCCGGTTGCTTGGACAGGCAGGGACCTGCTTTGGGAGCTCCTGGAGTCTTAGGAAGCTTTCCCGGGACCGCTGCTGAGGCTGGCGGAGCGAGTGAGTGGCTCTGCCCGTGGGTCTGTTTTACAAGGAATCTGCTGGAAAGGCGCAGGTCTAATTACAGGCCAGCGAGCACCTGAGAGGAAAGGTGGGCGTTCCGCTGTGCTCGGTGCCCAGGACCTCCGCCTGTCCAGCTCTGGGCCGACTGCCTGAGCCCTGGTGGGCAGGGCTGTGGGCACCTTGACCTTTCTCCCGCCCTCTTTCCCCCTCCGAGCTGCATCCCCAGCCCTGGTTTTTTGTTATTTTAGATCAGGGTCTCACTGAGTTGCAAAGGGCCTCACTATGTAGCCGAGGCTGGCCGCAAACCCTGATCCTCCAGTCTCGGCCTCCCGAGTGCTGGGATCACAAGCGCGCCCACCACGCCCGGCTTCTTGATGCCCAGCGGCTGGGAGCCTGGAGCCACCCGGCCTCTGCCAGTGCCCTGTTGGCTGTCTGTTGGGCAGAATTCCAGCTGACTCCCATCGGCCCTTGGGGGAGGGGCAGGGCTGGGCTGATTTGGGGGGGGGGTGCTGCTCCCAGGAAACAGGTGGTGGCCCACCCAGCTGGCCTCCGTGCGATTGGAAATTCTTTCATGGGGCTCTGTGGGAGGGCCCCCTAGGTTTCTGATGGGTCTCCTGAAGCTGAGGATGAAGGGGTCACCCCCGGTGAGATGCTGGCTCTTGAGCACCTGAGGCCACCCTCAAATCCTCAGCTCCAGGATGGGCATGTGAGAGCCGATGTCCAGAGAGCCTCCGGCCTCCCCCTGGCATTGAAGAAGGAGACCTGCGATCCGTGCAGGGGCCCTGGCTTCCTTCCCACACCTGGTTGCAGTACTCCTCCTGGGGCCCGGCCCCCCGGGACCTGCCATCCCGGCCTGCGGGTGCCAGGCACGGCGGGACACACAGCGGCCTGAGGACAGCCGACCTTGCCTCGTCCCCGGTGGAATGTGTGTGGACCTCCCGTATCCATCTCTCGTATCTCTGGGATTTGTTCCAGGTGCCTGTCCGCCTCGCTGGAGGGAGATAAGAGTCTCTGGGCCTGCGAGGCTGACTGAGCCGGTCAGGAAAGTGAGTTTCCTCCGCCTGGAGGACCCTGTCCACTGGGCAGATTCAGCCCTGGCCATGGCTGGCCGTCCCGGGCCCGCGGTGCCTGCGTGCGTGCGTCTCTCTCCAGAATTTGTGGGAAGGAATTTGACTCACTGATCTGTGTCCCCAGTCCTTGGTCATCCCAGGCTAGTCGCTTAGTTAATGTTTGATCGAATGAATGGTCAGAGCTGGCGTGGCGGCACACATTTGTTATCCTAGTACTTGGGAGGCTGAGGCAGGAGGATGGCAGGTTCGCGGCCAGCCTCGGCAACTTAGCAAGGCCCTTTGCAACTTGGTGAGACTCTTGTTTCCAAATAAGAAATAAAATCGGAGCTGGGGATATAGCTCAGAGGAAGAATGCCTCTGGGTTGAGTCTCGGTGTGACAGACAGACAGACACATGCATTCGCTCTCTCTCCTCCCTCTCTCTTAGAGGGAGACCGCCTCTGGGTTCGATCTCCAGGGCCATCCAGGCACGCATGAGCGCACAGTGGCCAGCATTGTGTGACCACGGATTTTTAGCCTTTATCCAAATACCTTGTGTCTCCCGTGAGGCTGCTCTTCTTACCCATGCGGCTCCTTGGAGAGATTTTAACAAAAGGGTTGGGCTGGGGACGTTTCTCAGCAGTGGGCAGTGCTTGTCCAGCTAGACGCAAGAGGCCCCGGGTTCCCTTCCCCAGCACTGCAAAAGATAATTGATTAATTGAAATAAAATAAGAATAAAGGGCCAAAAAGCAGCATTCCACTCCAGCACCATGGGAGCCGGGGGGGGGGGTGTCTCTGGACTGCAGTGGCACCTGTGAGCCTTGTTTGCTGAGGCTGTTACTGGGTGTCGGTTTGGGGCCCAGAGATGGCCGATGGGTGGGACCACGGCCCCTTGCTTGGGGCGAGCGCGGCAGCTGCTCGTGGAGGAGGGAATGGGCCGGGTGGGGCGTCGCGTGCCGCTCCCCTTCGAGGCGAGGGGACTCAGCAGAAGGAGCCATGCTGGCCAGTTTGCAGACCACACACCCCGCCTGTGGCCGGCTGCCTTCCGTCATCTCTGGGTCTCGCTCTCAGAGTCCGTCCCGATGACCTGTGAGCATCTGTGGCCTTGCGGAGCTGGCCAGGCGAGTGGGTGGTTCTGAGCTTGGTGGCAGAGGTCTGTATGGGGTCTCTGGCTCCTCTGCTTGTCCCCTTGAATTTGAGGACCACTGGACCAGGTTCAAGCCCACTGAGGCCCTGAGCCGAGGCGAGTCACTTCTCTGTTCTGAGGCTTAGTGAAGCGGAGATGACGGTAACAGAAGAAGCCCCCGATGGCCGCCCAGGGCCTGGTGCGGATGCCCCCTGGGCGCACGGTCACCTGCCTGCCTGCGTCCGTGTCCCGGTGGCACATGGAGAATCCTGCTCAGGAGCAGAGTCTCAGAGCCCCAGGCTCGCAGCAGGAACGTGCTGTGGCAGTCCTAGCTCCACCGCCCATCCACCCCGGGGTGCCCCACGCCCCACTGTTGTCTTTCCTTGGGGGCTACCTAGATGCATCCCAGAGTGGGAGGCCAGGGGCCTGGCAGCTGGATGTGAGGTGCCAGTAATCCTAGGACTCGGGAAGCTGAGACAGGAGGATCTTGGTTTGCAGCTAGCCTCAGCTACTTAGTGAGGCCCTTTGCAACTCAGTGAGACCCTGTTTCAAAATAAACAATAAAAAAAATGGGATTGGGGGTGTAGCTCGGACGTAGAATGCCCATGGGTCCCATCTCCAGTACCTCAAAAAAATAAAAAAATTAAAACACAGCTAGACGTGGTGGCACATACTTGTAATCCTCGTACTTGGGAGGCCGAGACAGGAGGCTTGCGGGTTCCTGGGCAGCCTCAGCTACTTAGTGAGACCCTGTTTCAAAATAAAAAATAAAAAAATAGGGCTGGGGTTATAGCTTGGAGGTTAGAATGCCCTGAGTTCAATCCTTCGTACTTAAAAAAAATGGTGAGGTGCAGAAGGAGAGGCCGGCTCGCGGCCTGGCTGCCTGTGCCTCCGTTTCTCCAGCTAGCCAAGCAGCAGAAACTCCTGCCCTGCACGTGGGGTGGGGGCATGGCTGGGTGTCTCGGTGGGCGGGGCCGGGGGAGGCCCCAGCAGGGCCGAGCTGGACTTGGACACAGGGTGCCAAGGCTGTCGCTGGCCCTTGCGCAGCCTCCTGGGTCCCTGTTGCCCACGCCGTGGGGCTCCACAGAACTCCTGTTAACCTCTCTTCCCTGGCGCTGTTAGGGCATGGCGGGGGAGAGGGGATGCCCTGCAGACATGGCCCAGGAAGTCCCACCTGGGGAGGGGGAGGGGGAGGGCTCCCGTGGTCATTTCTGAGGCTGGAGGCCCTGTGGGGAGGCTGACAGCCTCTGCTCCTGGAGCCCTCGCCAGGCTTGGCCCTGGAGTCCGGGGAGCAGGTGCCGAGTGGGGCGTCCCGGGAGGCAGGGGGTCCCTCTCGTCCTTCCTGCCAGAGCCCTTGGGACGGCGGACGGCGGAGGGCGGTCTTCCCGGTGCCTGCCAGCCGGGTCTTGTTCTGGCCCTCTGCTTCCAGGATGACAGTGAAGGCTTCCTTTATGTAGAAGCGTCATTCTGGGGCTCAACAGGCCGTAGCCCTTGGCACCCAAGGCCTCTTCAATCCCTGGGAGTCCCTGCTCAGGAGCCCCCTGCCGCCCATGGGACCCACGCACGGAGGGAGGCGCCGGGCAGCAGGAGTCGAGGCTCACCGGGACCTGCGCCGGCCCAGGCTGCGGGCGAGGGGGACGGTGTCCACTCTTGGGGAAGGGCGCGCAGCTGGTCTGCTCCTTGTTTTCACTGATAGCTTTATTGAGATATAATTGGCACATCAGAACATTCACTTGTTTTATTTTATTTTACTTTGTTTTTGTGTTACTGAGGATTGAACCCAGGGGCATTCTGCCTCCAAGCTACACCCTCAGCCCTATTGTTTATTCTTTATTTTGAAACAAAGTCTCATTAAGTTGTGGAGGGCTTCACTAAGTAGCTGAAGTTGGCCTTGAACCTACCTGTAATCTTCCTGTCCCAGCTTCCCAAGTCCTGGGATTGTAAGCGTGCGTCACCACGCCCGGCTTTTACATTCACTCTCTCAAAGGTTTCTTTTGGTGCCACTAGAGATTGAACCCACGCACCATTCTACCTCCAACCACAGACTCAGGTCTTTTTATATTTTGTTTTGAAATAGGGTCTCCCTAAATTGCCAGCTCTGGCCTTGAACTCGTGATCCTCCTGTCTCAGCCTCCCTTGTGCTGGGATTCCAGGCATGTGCCACCACGGGCCGGCTTTAAAGTACACAGTTCAGTGGTTTTAGTATCTTCACCAAGTTACTGTATTAGCCTCGGATTTGCTAGAGAAATAAAAGGTGTGTAAACCTCTCTTCTCCACGGGGGGATATGTTTAAGACGTTCCGCAGAGGCCTGGGACCTCAGTAGTGCTGCAGCCCCGGATATGTTTCCTCCCACACCTGTGTCCTGCCCGCCAATTTTCACCCGTGAGTTAGACATCGTAGGAGATTCGCCATAACTCATGTTAGAACGTACGGGTTGTCTGTCTGTCTGTGGAATGTTCCGTGTGTCATTCTCAGACCGCGGCCAGGTGTGGGTGGCTGCAGCTGCCGGTGGCGGCCCACCCGGGCGGGGGCTGCTGTGTCGGGAGGGACGGGCTCTGGACTGTGGGGTGGGTGGTCCACGGGGCAAATTGGAACGCTTCCAGCCCAGGAGGAACCATGAGCAGGAAGGGGAGTAATGGCAACATCTGGGTGTGTATTCAGAGTTTACTTTTGTATGAGAAGATTAGAGTTTGATATGGGAGACTTGAAATGGAAATACAGACCCAAGAAATGGTGAGGCCCGGGGCTTGCGCCGGGTCGGATGGAGAGTGAGCGCTGTATTGGCACAGCTGGGGCTGAGCCAGGTGGAGGCCTGGGGAGGCCCAGCCCGGCCTGGCGGGGAGGTTCCTGCATCTTCAAAAGTAAGACGCCCCCTGCGGGTGTGGAGGGGGCCTCTCACATGAGGGTCCTTCCTGCACCTGCCGTTTCTGACCTTCCTCCACCTCAGTCTTGTTGAGTATGCTGAGGCGCGTCTCAGTGGTGGCTTATTCTGAACCCTGCCTCCTCCCCTAATTAGACAAGGCCCACCCATGTTGGGGAGGGCAGTCTGCTTTATTCAGTCAGCTGACTTAGACGTTAGAATTTAACGTAGTGGCGCACGCCTGTGATCCTAGAACTCGGGAGGCTGAGACAGGAGAATCGCAGATTCCAGGACAGCCTTGGGAAGAAGGCACGGCCCTCAGCAACCTAATGAGACCTTGTTTCAAAAAATAAACAACAGCCGGGCGTGGTGGCGCACGCTTGTAATCCCCGCGCTTGGGAGGCGGAGACAGGAGGATCGCGCAGGTTCGAAGCCAGCCGCGCGCGCTGGCTTAGGAGACCCTGTTTCCAAATAAAAATGTAAAAATAGGTCTGGGAGGGTAGCCCGGAGGTAGAAGGGCTTCCAGGAACCCCAGTACCATAAAAAAATAAATAAATAAATAAATAAATAAATAAATAAACAAACAGACAACAACAAAAAAAATAGGAAGGGCTGGGGCTATAGCTCAGAGGCAGAAGACCCCTGGGTTCAATCCCTAGTAATACACACACACACATACACGCACGCACGCACGCACGCATGCGTGTGTGCAATAAGCTTATCCAAGACACCCTAACAGACATATCCAGAATAAAGTTTGATCAAACATCAGGGCACCCTGTAGCCCAGTCATGGGGACACAGTAAAATCAACCATCACAGTTACATAATCACCACCACCTGAGTCCAGAATGGCTCACCACACCCAAAGGAGACTCACATTGCAGCCCAACTCTCCTCTCAGCCCCCAGGAATTTGCCAATTCTCAACACCCTGTGTAATCGGAACCACCACCACCCGGTATCTGGGCCTTTGTCCCCAGCTACTTTCACTTGGCATAATATTTTTGTGTGTTTGCCGTGCTTGGGGCGAGCCCAGGGGAGCTCTGCCCCTGAGCTGTGTGCTTAGGTTATAAGGTCGTGGCACAGGCATTGAAGCGAGGAGGCCAAGTAAAAGCAAGAGGCGCTTTAGACTGCACGCCCGGGTGAGGCCCGCGGGTCCAGAGGTGGGGCCAGTGCAGCGTGCACCCGGGGTCAGTGGGTTAAAACTTTGTTGGGGCTGTTTTTAGAGGGCAGGGAGAGCGGAGAGCTGGGAACTTTCTGTAGCAGTTAGGCCCTTACTGTTTCTCAGGCAGCGTTCTATATGGAGATCTTGGAACAGGCTGAGTTTTTGGAACCGAGCGGTGACACCTGCGTCTGCAGTTGTCTGCATCAGCCGGGAGCTTTCAGGAGTGGGGGACTGCCAATGTCCCTGTTTCAACCTAACATCCCGGCCTTTTGGTGATGGGGGGTGCCGAAATCACTCTGGCTACTTCCTGCTGGCCAGGGACGTGGTTGGGGCTACAGGCTGGGACTAGGTGGGCTGGGGTCCGCGGGCAGGCGGTGTGTGGTTAACAGTCTCCTGAGATACCTCTGCGACACAAGAGCGAATGGATTTTAAGAACCAAGGGGCTAGAAGAAAAAAGAGAAAGGTTAAGATCGCTGCCGTTAGGAGGGCCGGAGCCCGCCTGTTTTGTAAGCGACCTGGGCCCCTGAGGTCACCTGTCACTGTAAGGAGGAGAGAGATGCGGCTGTGGACTCCGGGGCGAGCTGGAGCTTGTCGTTAAAGTCCTGAGTCCAGAGCAGACTGTGGCCGGGGGCCCTCCCTAAGTCCCACAAGCTAACTGAGGCGGCGACACTTACCCCCCACAGGATAGGCAGAAAGGCAGCTCGTGGAACCCGGGATCAGGAAGAGGGGAAGGAGCCGGGCAATCGCTGCCTTTCCGTGTAGGGTTAGCTGAGAAACCATAGTAACTAAGAGCAGGACCTGGGCATGAGCTGTTAGGAGTACCGGCAGACCAGAGGACGGCTCCCTCAAGGCAGCTGGTACTTGGTCTGAGTGCCCGTGCTAAGCGGGACTGCGGCTGGTGAAGCTCTCTGGAGAGAGGCGCACGAAAAACAGTGAGAAGCATTGGGCCGAGCTGAGCTTTCATTAAGCTATAGAGTGAGTTGGGTAAGCCGCAGCCAGCAAGGGAGGACCTGCGTCCGTGGAGAAACAGGGGGCTTGCCTTTGAGAGGCTATTCAGCCTATGAAGTGCTGCTGGGGACCTGAACTTGCGGCCCCGCCAAGACATATTCTTGAGATATGTAGGTGTTCCCCGAGGGGGTGGAGTGCCAGCTCTTCCAGTAGTTTTCCCGAGACCCGTCACCCATTGTCGGTCCCAGGGATCACTGATCCTAACACAGAAGGACCCGTCCTTTCAGAGGAGGGACCGAGCCTGACCTCATTGTACGCGTGGTGAATTGGACGGCTTCACCAGCGGCACCCCCATAGGTGTTGACGTCCTGCTTGCAGGAGGCGGAACTCTTTTGGTCATAGGAGAAGCAGGCATATGGCCGGCGCTACTGGAGACTGAGTGGAAAATAACTGCGATAAGGTTTCTGCTTGGCAGCCTTTCAATCTTCGGATGCGGCCTGATGGGTCATTTGCGTGCTGCCTTTGGTATAGGTGCCCTGGACTGTGAATCTCTAGACAGAGGCCGGGATGTTAGGCTGGGTTTGATCGCCTGCAGCTAGGGAAAGAAGAAAGAGGGGAGAGAGGAGGAGGAGGAGATCCATGGATGGCTAAGACGGACTTTAGTGGGGCCCAGCACCTTAGAGCTGAAGAAGTCATGTTGCCTCTGGGATTTTTTTGAGCCTGGTTATGTGGTACAGTAGGCATGGTGAGGGCCACAGTGCAAGGCCCAGTACTCCTTGGCTCTAAGGCTTTAGGATGGAGAGTTTGAGGAGGGACCCAGTGGCCGGGTTTCAGAGGCAGCTCCTGCTGGTGGTGTCCGGTTGACTTGGGCTTGGGCAGTTCCTGCTGGGGTGGTCCCGGACCAGCTGCCGAGCAAAGACAAATGAGGGAGACAGGAAGCCAGGGGCGGGCTTCCTGGATGGTAATGAAAGGTAAGAAAGGTCGCCCTTAGAGGAGCTCGAACAGACTCAAGAAAGTGGGGCCCTGGGTGTAGCCCGTATTCTGGCAAAGGCCGTAGGTAGGAGGACCGGCCAGGAGTGGTGTATCCCCAGAGATAACTTGGTTAGGTGGGCTTTTAGGAGTCCGTTGGCCCTCTCCACCTTACCGGGTGATCGAGGATGGTAGGGGCTATGGAGCTTACAGGTAATTAACCAGGGAGGAGCTGACCTGTTGGACCACATTCATTAGGAATGCAGGCCAGACCATTGTCTGATTGCATGGTGGTTGGGAGGCGAACCTGGGAATGATGTGGGTTATTAAGGCCTCAGCAGTTTTGTTGCGGGAGGGAAAAGCCTTAACCCTGACCAGTCAGAGTGTCGGCCGGGGTGAGAAGGTATCTATCTGGTCTTCTTGTGGGGAGGCTTATGGGTAAAGTCCCCTCACCTGGTGGGTGGAGAGATTTGGGCGTACCCCTCCTTAGGGCCGAGACCACCTCACAAGTGGAGCAGGAGGAGGAGCAGGCACCTGTAATTGCCTCTTTCAGTGTCAGGGAGGAAAAAAGGGGGTCAGGGGACCCCCAGAGTGCCAGGGCCCAATGTAAAGGGACGGATGTGCCGCTCGGCAGTTGCTGTCTGCGCTCTGGGAAGCGCAGTTTATTCTTTAAGAAGATCCAGCCCTAAGCCGGGCGTGGGGGCGCACACTTGTAATCCCAGCATTTGGGAGGCTGAGACAGGAGGATTGTGGTTTGCAGACAGCCTCAGCTACTTAGTGAGGCCCTTGCAACTCAGCAAGAACCTGTTTTAAAATAAAGAATAGAAATTTGGGCTGAGGGTGTAGCTTGGAGGTAGAATGCCCCTGGGTTCCATCCCCAGTACAGAGAGAGAGAGAGAGAGAGAGAGAGAGAGAGACAGAGGGGAGATCCAGCTCTCAGAGCCCCCTTGCCCGAGGAGGGCATCTTCTTCCTTTATCTTGTACTGGGGTTTGGTCGAGAAGTATCGGGCAGAAGAGCCTGTTTCCCGAATCAGGCCTCTGGCCCCCGCATCTGCTCCCATATTTCCCTGAGTGACCAGTGAGGATTGTGTCCGCTGTCCTCCACAGTGGATGCTGGCCACCTGGGAGGCCAGCCGGCGGCCTCAGGCAAGCGTCTGATGCGTGTGGCATTGATGATAGGTGAGCCTTGGTGGAGAGGAAGCCCCTCTCTTTCCAGACGGCTGCATGGCAATGGGCTATAAGAAAAGAATATCGTGAGTCTGTATAGATGTTAACCCTTTTTCCTCTGGCTAGCTGAAGGGCTCGGGTCAGCGCGATGAGCTTGGCCTTCTGATTGGTGGTGCCCTCTGGGAGCTGCGCGGCCTCCAGGGTCTGCTTGGTGTTGGCATAGGAAGCCTCACGGCGGCCCTGGGGGTCCAGGCATGAACTACCATCAACAAACAAAGTCAGATCGGGATTGGGGAGCAGGCTGTGCGAGAGCCCCTCCCCAGGTTAGTAAGAGCTCCCACTATCTCGAGTGGCCCGGGGTTGCGCGGGAGGGGCAGGGAGAAGGGTCCCAGAATGTAGAGCCGGTGGCTGTGTTAGGGAAATGCCGGGATTTTCAAGGAACAGGAGGTGAAGTTCTTGTATCCTGGAGGGGCGTGAAGAGACCAGGAGAGGTAGGAGAGCAGGACTTGTAGCCGATGGGAGGAAAATCCTGTGCGGGCCACTGGAGGCAGCTTTGGAGTACATCCTTTGTGAGTTAGCTGTCCTAGGGCTCCAGGACAAGGTTGCCAACCCCGGGCCAAGAGGTGTGCCAACTAGGGGTTGGGTAAGCACGCCCACGTATACAAATAAAAAGTTTGTTAACATCCGGCAAAGAAAGCAGGGGTGTGGGGGGGGCTATCCGTGTTTCCTTGACGGCTAGTTAGAGGGGCTTAGCCAGGAGGGCAAAATTTGGGACTCAGGGTTGGAAGAATCCGACCAGCCCCAGAAAGGTCTGAATCTGTTCCGCTGAAGTTGGTGGCTGTAGGTCTCCTAGAGCCTGCGCCGTCAGCCCCCGAGAGCTGGGAGATAAGCAGATTCCAGATAGGTGCTGGTGGGCACAGACAGCTGAGCCGTGGCAGGGGAGACACCGTACCCCTCTTTTCCTGAGAAAGTGAAGGAGGGTGGCTGAGTGCATCTGCGACGTGGTAAGAGAGAGAGATTACAAAGGAGGAGACCGTCCACGTATCGGAGAAGTGCTGGGCACCAGTGGACACTGTAAGAGGTCCCTGGCTAGGGCCTGAGCACATACGCGGGGGCTGTCTCTGCACCCCTGGGTGGCACCTTCCAGGTGAGTCTGAGAAAGATAGCGGAAGGCCTGGATAAAGTTGGTGGGGGTTACAGAGGAAGGAGCGCAGTCACCTTTCGATCTGGGAGAAGTCCAGGAGAGAGAAGGGAACTTAAACCAGGCCCACCCTCTCACCAGCGACTCCAGGAAGGGGAGGGCGTAGGGAGGACTCCCCAGAGCAGGTGTGTTTGCTGATGGGGGACAGAGGTGTAGGAAGGGGGGAGGGGGGCCAGAGGGGGGAAGAGGTGTGTGGGGGGGTGTTGGGGATGGTGACAAAGACCGGTCAGCAGAGATAGAGGGGTGGGGTTGTTGAGGTCAGGAGGGGAGACTGAGGGGAAGAAGGGAGGCCTGGGTAAGGGGGGGTGGGTCCGAGGAAAGAGGTTTTCAGGGGTGTTGGGCAAGACGGATGGGGGAGAGGAGAGGTCTTTTTTTGTGTGGTACTGGGGTTCCTGGAAGCCCTTCTACCTCCGGCTACACTCCCAGACCTATTTTTTATATTTTTATTTGGAAACAGGGTCTCCTAAGCCAGCGAGCCTGGCTACGAACCTGCGCCATCCTCCTGTCTCCGCCTCCCAAGCGTGGGGATTGCGAGCGTGCTCCACCACGACCGACCGGCCAGGAGAGGTCTTTAGGATGGACCTGGCCGGCGACCCCCCCCCCCAGCCCAAAAGGACTCGGGCAGTAGAAGAGGTTATTGTTCCTCTGGCGGCATTCTGTATTGAGATCCTGGAACAGGCTGAGTCCCTGGGACCCAGTGGTGACACCTGCGCCTGCAGTTGCCTGCATCAGCCCGGCCCTGGGGAGGGGGCTCACCCTACCTATGTCCCTGCTTCAGCCCAGCATAGGCCATTTTGAGACAGGCTCTCGCAAGTTTCTGGACTGACCTCCAACTTGCTATCCTCCTGCCTCAGCCTCCTGAGTTAGCTGGGATTACTGGTCTGCCTGCACCACCCCAGTTTAGCATATTTTCAAGGTTTTATCCACACTGTGGCATTTGTCAGTGCAGAATTCCTATGCCTTTTTTTTTTTTTTTTTTTTTTTTTTTCAGTGCTAGGGACAGAAGCCAGGGTCTTAGGCATGCCAGGCAAGCACACTCTAATGCTGAGCGACTTTTCCAGAGATTTCTCCTCTCCCTTGCATGAGGTAATAGAATTCCATTATAGGAATCCCCCAGCCTCTGTCTCCCAAGTACTGGGATTACAGGCCTGCGCCACTGTGCTTTGATTCCGCACTTTTTTGTTGTTGTGTGTGGTCCTAAGGATGGAGTCCAAGGACCTTCTACCTCCGAGCTGCATTCCCAGATCTATTTTATTTTTTACTTGGAAACATTGTTTCTCTAAGTTGCTGAGAGCCTCACTAGGTTGCCGAGGCTGGCTCTGAGCCTGCGATCCTCCTGTCTCAGCCTCCCAAGTACTAGGATTACAAAAGTGCACCACCGCCTCTGGCCAGCCCTATTTTTAAAATTAATTAATTAATTAATTAATTTTAGCTGTACCGGGGGTGGAACCCAGGGGCATTCGACCTCCGAGCTACACCCCCAACCCTATTTCTTATTTTTTTATTCTTTATTTTGAAACAGGGTCTCACTGAGTTGCAAAGGGCCTCACTAAGTAGCTGAGGCTGGCCTCGAACCTTGATCCTCCTTTCTCAGCCTCCTGAATGCTGGGATTACAAAGTGTGCGCCACCATGCCCAGCTTCAGGTTTTTAACTGTAGCTCTTTCTCTGCAGTTCTGGGCCCCAGGAGGCCAGTTCTGAGGCCCCAGGAGGCCAGGGGTCCCTGTGTCTCCCCTTGAGCTGGCTAGAATGGGAATTGGGATGCCGGTGGGGGTGAGGAGCAGCCTTTGGGGCCGCAGCTGGATCCAGGCCTCTGACTTCTTATTTCCTCTGCCTGCCCAGGGCCCAGACCATGTGAGATAGGGGGAAATGGGAAGTGTGTGTTCTCTTGCAGAAGACTAGCAGCATGGGTGGGCGGGTGAGTTACTGTATCCCCAGTAACTTTCCCTAGTTTGTCCCCATGCTGGCCGCAGTCCAGGGGAGACCAGGCCTTCCTGGGGGCTGGCGGGAGTGGGTGGCCCGCAGACTTCCCAATGGCCGAGGCATGGTCAGTGCATCACAGACACAAAAGGTCAGCTATAGAATAGATGTGAGCCCACTGTCGCCTTAAACCACCACTCCGCGCCCGCATCTGGGTGCCCCAGCCAGCACGCCCGCGGCCGGCCTGCCGTGTCCACTCCTTGGGATGCGGCCCGGAGCCAGCTGGGCAGGCCTGCTGGGCGCAGTCTCAGGATGGCCCTCCCCTCCCCCTCCTGCCTTCCTCAGCTCTGGGGGAAATTACCATATGAATGTAACTCCTTCCCAGAGCCGGTGGAGGGGGCCTGGGAGGGGACGAGCTCCCACCCTCCTCCAGCCTCCAGGTTCCGGCGCTGGCTGCAAAATTGAGCCTGGGCTACCATCGCCCGTTGTGCTGTGGAGAGGAAGGAGCCCTGCAGGTCCGGGTCGCTGCTCAGATCCCACAGTAGGTCACACCCCCACCAGCTCCGGTTCATGGGGGCCGGAGGGGGCCGAGGGCGGAAGGGACTGAGGAGGGCACTTGGGACCCCCTCCCTGGTTTAGCTGTCTT
Source organism: Muscardinus avellanarius (assembly GCF_963383645.1). Taxonomy (NCBI): domain Eukaryota; kingdom Metazoa; phylum Chordata; class Mammalia; order Rodentia; family Gliridae; genus Muscardinus; species Muscardinus avellanarius. Next base: position 70,488,666 of record NC_137802.1, read on the forward strand.
TTACTGTGTTTAGAGAAACACGTTACTACTATGTGAAGTGTTACTTGGGTCTGGTTTCAAGAGATGCAGCTAATTACTGTAGGGATGGGCTCTAGGGAAGGCCTGTGTGCACAGCAAACTGCTTTCGGCCGAGCGTCCGTCTGGTGGTGGGGATCTAGCTGGACCCTGTGGGGCGTCCCTGGGAACCCCGGTTGCCTCTCCCTGGCGGATTCGCCCGCGGGTTGTGCAGAGCACTCCAAAGTGTGGGCTCATACTGCATCTTGCCTTGAGCTTCTCTACCCAGACAGCACGTCCCGGGCTGGTCCCGGGCTGGTCCCAGGCTGGTCCCAGGCTGGTCCAGGGCTGTCCTAGCACATTGTCCTTGGCGAGAGCACAGTGTGTGGGAGGCGCCAGCTGTCTGATGTTTCTTGCAGGCGCTCCTGGTGACCAGGGGCCGGCAGAGCCCTCGGCGGGCTTTCTGTATCCTGTGAGGGAAGGGGGCCCAGGTGAGCCGCTACCTGGCCCCACACACCAGCGTGATGGCTTCTGGGAAACTCTTTGAAGCCCCAGCTCTGCACTGGGGCTAAGCAGGGGGTGGGGACCCAGGCCAGGCCTCCGATCTCCGCCCCACTCATCTTCCCCATGGACCATTTCCTGCGTGGACCCGCCCCAGCTGTCCGAGGAAGCCCTTCCATCCTTCCGGAGGCTCCGGCAGGATGCTGGAAACCGGAAATTGTCCACATCTCGTTCACACGCGGCCACACACACGGGAGCCGTGGGAAAGGATGCTGGCCGGCACCCCTGCTTGGAGGACCGGAGCTGGCAGAGCTGGGCCTGACTGGGGAGCCGCGGTGCACCCGTGATGCTCTGGGAGGAGAGGGGCGCAGAGGAAAGGGAGGCGAGCGAGCGAGCAGACCACGCGTTTTATCCTTCGTTCATTCCCAGCATCCATGCCTAGGGTTTTGTGCACAGTGGGGGCAGACTGCTCCCAGTGGGGGAGGCAGGGAGTAACTTACTGTCACAGAACAGGGACAAGGACAGCGAGGCCCAGCCATCCTGGGGAGCCCGGGCAGTTCCCAGGAGCAGCAGGGAAGAGAATGTTCAGGGCGGGGAGACTGTGTGGAGCCTTGTTTGAAGAGCCGAGAGGGAGCCGGGGGCTGTTGCATGTGTGCGCCTGAGAGCCTGGCCAGAGCTGTGGGTTTTACTAACCCCGAGCGGTCATGCCGCTGTCCTCAGAGCGACTTGCTTTGTAAGTATCTGACTCGATCCTCCTAAGAGTCTCAGGAGACAAAGAGGACGACCGCATTTTACACCTAAGATCATGTAGGCACCGAGGGGTTCTACCGCTTGCCCAGCATTTTAGTGGTGGAGTGGGGTTTTTGGAAACCAGGATTCTGTGCTGCCCCAGGCTCCAGTTGCATTTCAGTTTCAAGTCGGGGAAGGACAGATTTAAGTGTCAAACTGGCCTTCCTGGTGCTCTGGGGGGCTGGGTGGGGATGGGGGACAGCAAGGGAAGGGCTTTGGGCAGAGCGCTGGAATTGGGTGATGGGGAGGGAGAGAGGAGGCCTGCCCTTGGGTCTGGAGTGGGAAGCACTGGGTGCTGGAGTTCACCAGCAGGGAGGCGGAGCCTTGGCCCCAGTGCAGTGTGGGCCACACGCCCAGACTTGACCAGGGTGGCAGCTGTAGAGACCTGGGCCCTGGACGTGACTGCTGAGCCATGGTGGCTCCCAGAGCTGTCGGGCTGGCACAAGGTGAAGTTGGCCCAGGTGAAGCCAGCCAGGGAGAGTCCATCCAGGGGTCAGCCTGGCTCTGCAGGTGGAGCTGGAGGAGGCGTCTGCAATCCCAGCTTTCTAGAAGAGCCCCAGACAGTAGGAATCCTACCAACTTGGGGAATCGCAGACTGGACGGTCAGGGTGACTTTCCCCCGGGGTCAGGAGAGCCCTGGCCCCGTGTGCTTCCCACTGGAGGGTCAGTCAGAACTCCGAGTCCAGAGTCTGTGTCAAACTTCATGTCACGCCTGCGTCTTCTTGGGCTTACGGGTGCTAGGATGTCTTGTCTGCGTGCAGTGTCTCCCCAGGCAGCATTGCAGAGGTGATGAAACATCTGTCCTGAGAGTCCGGGGTAAAGGGATCCATGTGTGTGTTTAGCCTCCCTAGATAAGCCACCCATCCGTCCGCTCACCCACCTGTCTAACCATCTATCCACCCAACCATCTATCTACACATATCCATCCATCTGCCCACCTATTCACCCACCTGTCTATCCATCCATCCATCCATCTACCCACCTGACCACCCATCCGCTCGTCCATCCATCCATCCACCCACCCACCCACCTGTCTATCCATCTATCCATCCACCATCCACCTACTCATTTATCCATATATCTGCCCATCCACCTACCTGTCTATCCATCTATCCTCTCATCTCTCCAACCATCCATCCATCCACTTGTCCATCCATCTGCCCATCTATCCCCATCCACCCGTCTATCCACTCACCTGCCCACCCAACCATCCATTGACTCTGGCCTTACTGGGGAGAGCATTTGAACTTGCTGGTCTGCCCCTGGAGAAGGCATCTTAAACTGCCTGGAGGGCTCTCTTTGCCTTACCCACTGGCCTCATTGACTCCCTAGGAGAGGAGGGGCTGGGTGACCTGTGCAAGTGTCCTTCAGACCTGCGGGGCTCTGAGGGGCCATGCTGTGGGCCGCCTACATGGCGGAATGTGAGGGGCTGTGAGGTTGCAGCCCCAGCGGCTTCCTGAGCTTCCCAGCTGCAGCTCCTGGGATGGGAGAGGAACCCTCAGCTCTGAGCCCAGTCAGCTCAGAGCCTGGGCGGGTGACCGTCCGCCTCCCCTCCCTGACCTCTGGTACAGTCCGGCCTTGTTTGAGAGGTCTTCCTCCCTCCTGGGGATGTGTTTGGACAGGCTTCCCGGTGGTGTGTCCCTCTCTGGCTGGCTCCCCTGGCCCAGCCTCCAGCCTCTGCCTTTTCTGAAGTGGGCTGGGCCTCGGGGAGCCACAGGCAGCCGGAGAAGCTGTCCCTAGAAAGGAATTGCTTTCCCCCTTCGAGGAAAAGGCCCCTTTCTACTGTGTTCTCAGCCAGGGGAAGCCCTGCAGACCCTGGCCTCCTTTTTGTTATTTCAAATGATTTCATAAGTTGGGGGAACTTCCACTGAGCTCTGGTGTGCATCTGCTGACAGCCAGGCAGATAGGAGAGGAGGCTGGGGAGGGGGAGCCCCCCCACTCTCACCCCCTCCCCTGGGGGAACCTCCCTGATAAGAGGAAATTCCACCCCATAACAAACGGCCAGTTTCTGCCGCTCTGTGGGGGAGGGGCCCTTGGGCTTTGAACTCTAGAGACACTTGCCAAGAACTAACCGGACTCTGGTCCAGCAGCAGCAGCAGCCACTTTGGAGACTGAGTGATGGCTGGCCGGGCGAGCCGGATCTCGGATTTGGGGTTTGATTTGGGGTAGCAGCTGCTGCTGCTGCTGGGAGTTCCCTGAGGAGGGGGGGCTCCTTGGGATCCTGCCTCTGCAGCAGCCTGGCTCCAGGGGAGAGGAGAAGAGAGGAGGGTAGAAATTGAAAGGTGAAGTAAGTCCCCTGACACGGAAGTCGGAGGACTCCTCCCTGAGGTTTTGAGGAAGTGAACAGGGATGGCTTGCAGGTCTGAGCCTGTTCTGCGTAGTGATTGATGTCTCAAGAGCCCCGCGGCCTGGGAGGAGGGGCTGCAAGTGGATAACAGAGAGGGGCCTCTCCAAAGGGGTGGGGGCAGGCCTTGGACTCGGGCCAAATTTGGCTTTGCAGACCAGGGCCAACTGAAACCCTCTTGGCAGAAACACAGGGCCCCTTGAGATTCCTTGACAATAGAGGAGAGATTTGATGGGGGGGACGTGGGAAGGGGGGACCCGGCTGGCAGCGAAAGTAAAGCCCTAAAGCCCTTTCCCTCCCTCCCTCCCCATAGTTGGCTTTGGGGGGCCTCAGGCTCCGGAAAGAAGAAAGACGACGGGGGGGGGGGGGGGGGCCTCGCCACGCTGTCCCTCCAAGGTGCTGCGGGGGCTCTGGGGCCTGCACGGTGGTAGAAACCACGCCCCCGTCCCTGTAATGGTGTCTTGAGTCCCATCCAAGCCTGAAGAGAAGCGGAGGGCTCAGTGTTGTAGAGCCCTCTTTCTCTGGAGCCATCGTGCTGGGTTTCAAAGCTGAGTTGAGTTGCGGGGTGGGAGGGCAGGGGCTCCTCCCGCCCCATCAGAGTGTGAAGTGTAACTTGATGTGGAGTTTTTTACCACATTAGATGGACCACAGTGCGCTTTGGACATTCCGGCCCTCGGTCCTGATCCCGCGTTTGCAAAACGTTCTGGTTTATGTTCAGTGTTGGCCTCTTTAGTGGAGAACAGGAAGTCCCTCGACATTTACGAGGAGCAGGAGGAGTTCGGGGTGGATTGCGGAGGTTAACAGGGACACTGGGCACTGAGAAGAAAAATTGAGGAGACGGGAGAGACCCTGATATCATCGGAGGGCTGCAGAGTGACATCCCGCGGCCCTCTGTGGGCCCGATGGAGACCAGCTGCGGGCCCCTCTCCCTTTCCTCTCTCCCCGTTTCTTCCCAGATGACTTTCCCTCCATGTCTAGTTTTAATAATTCGATGCTCCCTCCGCCTTCACCCTCAGGCACAGAACCCAGAACTCCCTGTGTGTGTTGGTAGAAGTTAGCTCCGCGTGGAGCCAGGTGTGGAGACACACGCCAGGCATCCCACTACTTGGGAGACAGATGGGGGACTAGAGATCCCAGGACCGCTTCAGTAATGTAGTGAGATTCTCAGCAACTTAGTAAGACCCTGTTTCAAAGTAAAAAATAAAAAGGGCTGGAGATGTAGGTCAGAGGTTCTACACCCCGGAGTTCAGTCCCTAGTACAGATTAAAAAAAAAAAAAAAAAGTTGACCGAGTGCTGAAGGAATTCAGGCGTAACCCGGTTCAATCCCAAATTCTCTTTAGACAAGTTATTTTCTTTTTTATTTATTTTTATAAACAAATTTTTTTTAAATTTTTTTATTGGTGCACTGTATTCATACATCATAGTGGGATACAAACTTTTGTAGACATACATGCACACATCGCCCAGTCAGCCCCCACCCGATCCCCACCCCATTCTCTCCCCATCCCTCCCTCCCATGCTTATAAACAAATTTTTTTATTGAACATAAGTGGTATACATTTAAACTATATTTGGTGCCCTCTCCCCCCTGCCCCCATTTTCCCTTCCCCCTCCCACCAGTGGTTGTCCAGGGTAACCGTGTCATATTCATAATTTTATACATGTTCAGATGTAGACCCTCATTGATCAAGATCAGCCTTCCTCCTCTCCTGTCTTTCCATTCAAACTTTGCTGATATTTCCCCTCCATTATCTGGAGTCCCGCTGGTGTCCTCTGTGTTTCCTAGTTTGGGGTCCATGGATCTAGGGGTTCTTGGGTCTCTTCCCCCTTTCAAATCCTCCCCATCGACGGGCGTGGGGGCACATGCTTATCATCCCAGCATTCGGGAGGCCGAGACAGGAGGATCGCAGTTCACGGCCAGCCTCAGCTACTTAGTGAGGCCCTCTGCAACTCGGTGAGACCCTGTTTCAATATAAAGAATAAAAAAAAGGGCTGGGGGTGTAGCTCGGAGGTAGAATGCCCTTGGGTTCCATCCCCAGATCCACACACACAAAAAAACAAACCAAATCCTCCCCACGTATGTGTGTCTCTTCCTGGGTGCTTTCCTAGGAAGAATCCCTGCCTTCCATCAGCTTCTGGAAGAGGTTTGTGACGTGGGGAAGTCCTGGGCCGCTGTAAACAGAGATCTCTTCCGCGTAACTACAGCGAGTCTGTCATGAGGACAAGTCCCAGCAAGGAAACATTTGAATAAATGTGCTTCAGCCTCTGGGAGGCAGCTCAGTGGTAGACAGCTTGTCTGCCTCGCCCTGTGGGAGCGAGGCCCAGGGTCCATCCCTGCCTGCAAGAACTCCCGAGAGCCAAAAGGAATGCTCAGATGCCAAAGGCGCCTTACCTTCCTCGGCGCCCCACCATCTTTCTTCAGTCTGATCGCAAGCCTGTCCTCCAGATTGAACCTGGGGTGGCCGCCGCGTCGAGGGCTTGGTTCCCAGCGATGGGGCCTCGGAAAGCGATTGTCCTTATCTGATCTCCTCATCTAGGGAGGGAGGCAGGTGGGGGGGGGGAGTCCTTGAAGGGTACCTCATTACCTTCCCCCCACGAGAAGAACAATGTCTAGAATATCCAGGAAGTTCCCAAAGAGGGCAACTCAGCTCAGCACCAGTGGGGTTCACTTTGGGGTGTGTATGTGTGGTGCTGGGGATTGGACCACGGGGGTGTTCTGCCTCCGAGCTACACCCCAACCCTTTTTTTGGGTCTGGATACAGGGTCTTGCTAGGTTGCTGGGAGCCTCACTCTGCTGGCTGGTGTCCAACCTTTGATCTTCTGGTCCCCGCCTCCCCCGGACTGGGATTGCGGGCATGCACCACCACGCCCAGCCAGCAGGGTTCTTGACATCCTTGAGGGAAGATTTTAGCAAATATCACTTAGAAGGCCCAGAGGTTGACCTTAAGAGAGAATGCAGACCGTTGCCTGGGTGAGAGATACATTTCGGGGGTTCCTGGTTCTCCTTTTAAAGGAACTTAGTGGGGGGCAGGCATGGGAATGGGTGTGGGAATGACATTTGCCTGGTGATCATAAGATGTCTTATGAGCCAAGCATGGTGGCCCAGTTTGGTGGGCCGAAATAGGAGGATCTCAGGTTTGAAGCCAGCCTCAGCAATTTAGCGAGACTCTCAATAACTTAGCCAGACCCTGTTTCCAAATAAATAAAATAGGGCTGAGTGTGTAGCTTGGAGATGGAATGCCTCTGGATTCAATCCCCAGTACCACGAAAATAAACAAAGGATGTTTTATGGTGGCCCAGCCATCTTCTGGATTCTTTGTGTGTCTGTGGTACTGGGGTTTGAATTTAGGGGCACTTACCTCTGGACTATACCCCCAGCCCTATTTTATTTTTTATTTTGAAACAGGGTCTCACTAAGTTGCAGAGGATGGCTTCGAACCTGTGCAATCCTTGATCCTCCTTTCTCCGCCTCCCGAGTCCTAGGATTACAAGCATGCACCACCACGTCCGGCTATTTTATGGATTCTTTTTTTTTTTTTTTTGTGGTACTGGGGATAGAACCCTTCTACCTCTGGGCTACACTCCCAGATCCATTTTATATTTTTTATTTGGAAACAGGGTCTCTTAAGCCACCTGAGGCTGGCTTTGAACCTGCACGATCCTCTTGTCTCAGCCTCCCAAGCACGGGGATTACAAGCGTGCGCCACCACGCCTGGCTCTTCTTCTGGATTCTTGACCTGTCTCCATATCCAACTTCTTCTGCCTCTTTATTCATCCTTTTCTCCATCTTGTGGTCAATAGAAAATGTTAGAAAGTCCCCTGGATTATAGGTTTCTCAAAATATCTTTCTTAAACTATTTGTTGAGAGGGTTAATTAACAGTGCACAGGTAAATATAGTTTTTTTTAACTTTAAGATTTACAGATTTCCCAGGAATTTGGGAGTGATAGGCCCGGGAAAGAGACTGGCTCGGGGCGTGGCAGACCTGCTAAAGTATGAGGAAATTTCAAAGGAAAATGTCGTTTCCTTCTTGCTTCATGTCTCCTCCACCCCACCCCCTTATGGTACTGGGTATTGAAGTCAGGGCCATTCCACTTCCAACTACAGCACTATGTTATTTTTTATTTTGAAACAGGGCCTCACTAGGTTGATGAGAATTTCACTACTTGCTAAGGCTGTTCCTCAAAACTTCAATCCTGCCGGGCGTGGCGGGCACCCTTGTAATCCCCGCGCTTGGGAGGCTGAGACAGGAGGATCGCGTAGGTTCAAAGCCAGCCTCAGCTACTTAGTGAGGTTCTCAGTAACTTAGTGAGACCCTGTTTCCAAATAAAATATAAAATAGGCCTGGGAGTATAGCCTGGAGGTAGAAAGAGTCCTCCCTGGGTTCCACCCCCAGTACCACCAAAAACAACAAACAAACAAACAAAAAACTGCAATCCTCCTGTCTCAGCCTCCCAAATGCTGGGATTATAAGCATGTGCCACCACACCCGGTTTAGCGAGTCCCTGCTTTGAAACAAAAAAAAAAGGGCTGGAGGTGTCGCTCAGAGGCGAAGGGTCCCTGGGTTCAATCCCCCTTCACAGAGGCCTTGTCAGTGACCAGGTGGCGGCCTGCAGGGGACGTCCCTGGGTCTTGTAAGCCTTCTGCTGTCCCCTGTTGGGATGGAGTCAGGATGGAGAGAGGGCGGGCGAGGCTGCTGGCTGTAGGCACCCAGATGTTCCTGGATAAAGGCCTTAGAAGGTGGGCAGGTGCAGGCGGAGTGAGTGCCTGGGAGCAGGCTCCCCTGGCGTGTGCCCACCCTGTGTGGACTGGGTGGCCTTGCTGGCATCCCTGGACAGGCTGGCCTTGCTTTCTGCATGGCCACTGCGGGCAGCGGTTGAGCAAGGCGGGTCAGGGCGACGGATGGGGTTGCTGCCCAGGCCGTAAGGACCAGATGTGAGTTGCCTTGATGTGATGGGCTTACGGCATAGACTGCCCCGAGACCTTTGTCCTGGGGGTGTGGGCCTGCCTGTCACACGGCCACCCCCACCATGAGAGCAGGGTGACGGCTCCAAGGCCATTGCCCTAACGCTGATGCCGGGGAGGAGGCGTCGGTGGACATTCTGAGCACAGACCTGCGAGGCCAGCGGGCAGGGCCGGGCAAAGAAGGGCGGCCCCTGGCTCAGGTGCCGGGTCCTGCAGTGCTGACCCCCTTTTCTCTGCCAAGGTGGGCTGCCCCGGGTCTGGTGAAGCAGGAGGCTCCAAACAGCAAATCACCTGACGGCTGCCTTCTGTCTGGGAGCGCAGCCCCTCTAGGCAAGCTGCCCATGGTGATTCCAGGCTGCCAGCGGGGCTGGGGAGGAGTCCATCACCTAGAGCAGAAGTCCGCGGGTAGCGTGGACTCCAGAGGACAGACAGAGCTGCAGGCGCCTGGGGGAGGAGGGGGCTGCGGGGAGGGGTGTCTGCAGAGAACATGTCCACGGGCGCATCGGCCAGCACCTCCAGCCGGTTGCCAGCCCGGGAATGACGGGGCTGCTCGGCTGGGCACTGCCCGGAAACACCTGCCGGGGACTTGAGGCTGAGTGCTTGCATCTGGGCCGCGGCTGTCCTAGCTCTGCCGCCGGCCGCGGGCACCAAGGGCCCAGCTGGGCTCTCTCCAACCGGCTCACTGCCCTGGAAACGCCGCTGGGCCCCGTCAATGGCTCCCGCCCTCCCTGCCGCCTCCTGGATCCGCTCACTTAGACCAACAGTGGGTGCATTTATTCAATTCATATGACCACCACTCCTTTTTTTTTTTTTTTTTTTTTTTTTGGTACTGGGGTTCCTGGAAGCCCTTCTACTTCTGGGCTACACTCCCAGACCTATTTTTATACTTTTTTATTTGGAAACAGGGTCTCTTAAGACAGCGCGGCTGGCTTCGAACCTGCGTGATCCTCCTGTCTCCGCCTCCCAAGCGCGGGGATTCCAAGCGTGCGCCACCACGCCCGGCTGACCATCACTTCTAACCCCACGGCATTTCATCACTCCAAAAGGAAGCTTTATACTCTTTTTTTGTTGGTGGTGGGGGGGTTGCTGGGGATTGAACCCAGGGGTGTTCTACCTCTGAGCAACACCTTCAGCCCTTTTTATATATTTATTTTTTATTTTGAAACACAGTCTCACCAAGTTGCTGATGGTCTCACATTAAATTGCCGAGGCTGGCCTCAAACCTACAGTCCTCCTGTCTGTCTTCTTAGGGCCAGGGCTACACCCATGCGCACTGCTCAGACCCATCCGCTGGTCCCCCCCAGCCCCTGGGAGGGCTGAGCTGCGCCCCGTGTCTGATGACTCACCTCTGCTGATGTCGTATGTACCTAGGTGCACACCAGGCATCCTCTGCGCCTGGCCTCCCTGGAGGGGCGGCCCTGGGGCCACCCTGTTGTTACGTGTTGGTACTTCTGTTTCAGGGTGAGTGACACTCCTCCACACGGACCTGCCACCCTTGGTTTATCTGTGCAGTGGCCTCCGTGGAAGGGCGTTTTGGGCGTTTTGTGAAGTGGCTTTGAGCTGTCCCTGGGCTGGGTGTTGGGGATAGCCCTGAGTGAGCCGCAGCTGGGGCTCCCAAGAGCGTGGGGTGGGGGTGTCGGAGACAAGCAGCCTGCTCTCCGGGCCGTGGTCCAGGCCCAGAGCTCACAGTCTGTGTGGGAAACAGGTTGTCCACCACATATCGCAGACGCAAATGTGAAATTCAGGGCGAGTCGTTCAGCGGAGCCTCCTGCCGGCCTTACCTCTTCCAAGGTATTTCAGGAGGGAGAAGAGAAGAAGCCTCCCTGGGCCCTGTTTCTTCATTTATAAAGGGCAGGTTGGGCTAAACTGGGCACGGTGGTGCACAACCTGTACTTCCAGTCTTTGGGAGGCTGCGACGGGAGGCTGCGACAGGAGGATCACAGGCTCAAGGCCAGCCTCTCAAGGTAGCAAGGCCCTCGGCAAGTTAGTGAGACCCAGTTTAAAAAAAAAATAGGGTTGGGGCATAGGTCAGAGGTAAGATGTCCCCAGGTTTAACCCCAGTACCACCCCCTCCCCCCAAAAAAAGGTTGGGCTACAATTCAGCTCTGTCCAGGAGAAATTAAGATTTCAGTTCTTTGGCTGGACCCACTCAGTGTCCCGCGCTCGGAAGTCACATGTGAACACACGGTGGTGGTTCCTCCAACGTTAAAAATAGACGTGCCACACAGCAAGCAGCCCCGCCTCTGGGTAGGTCTCCACAGAAGCGGAAGCAGACACGCACAGAGCTGTCGCCGCGGCGGCCTGGGGACAGGCGAACGGGTCAGTCAGATGTTAGACGAGCACCCCAGGACATCACGCAGCCTTCAGAAGAAAGGAAATCGTGACATGTGCTTCCATGCGGGTGGACGTTAAGAAAAAACATTAGGCTAATTCCCCAAAAGACACATACACCAGTCACAAAAAGAAAAAAAAAAGGCCAGCCCCTGTGTGGTTGCACTTAGAGTCGCTCCTTCACGGAGACAGAAACAGGGTCTCGCTAGTAGGTTGCCGAGCTTCTCACTAGGTTGCTGAGGCTGGCCTTGAACCGGCAATCCTCTTGTCTCAGCCTCCCAGGTACCGGGATGCCGGGCGTGGTGGCCCACGCTGGTAATCCCAGCATTCGCGGACAGCCTCAGCTACTTAGTGAAGCCCTTTACAACTCAGTGAGGCCCTGTTTCAAAATAAAGAATAAAAATAAATAAATAGGGCTGGGTGTGTAGCTCAGAGGTAAAATGCCCCTGGTAAAATACTCCATCCCAGTACTGCAAATTAATTAATAATTATTTACAAATTTAAAAAGTCATTCGCGTGATCGATATATGTCTGTCGGAGCAAGCACTGGGGTGAGGGACCTGGGAAGGCCCCTGTGGCTTTCCATGGAGAACAAGGGTTCAGTGCCCAGAAGCATGGGGGTCCCCACAGCTCCCCGCCAGCCCGGCAGGTGCAGGGGGGCTCCACTCCTTCTGGCTGGGATGCCTCCTGGAGCAGAGGGTAGTAGAAACTTCCTAAGCCAAGGGAAGCTGGGGCTCTCCCGCGCCTTTATTATTTCTCAAACAGGGCTCCTGGTGCGCCGGATGTTTGGTTTGAGTTTCTGCAGAGAACAGTTGGTGCCTGGGGAGGGGGCCATCCGGAGCCCTGGGGACCCTTCCTCTCTGAGCAGTGAGCCTGCGGAGTCCAGGGGCCAGCCTTCCCCTGCTTGGGGGGTGGGGTGGCCCCTGTCTGGGCAAAAAGCCTCCGGGACTCACAGACAGATGGAAGCGATTTTCAGTCACGTGGGTGAGGCTGAGCCACACCCCACGAGCCAGGCCCTGTGTCTGTGTCCAGGACACAGCCCTAAAGCCACAGGTTTTCGGCGCGGGGACTGCAGCGCCGAGCCTTTGTTTCTTTAAAGACGCTGGAAGTCCGGTGTTGTCACCCTCGTTCTGTGTCATGGTGTGTGGGGGAAGGCGCTGGCCCGTGGGCCTCCCCTGGAGCCGGCCGGGGCCGGGGTGCTGAGCCCTCTGGGTCAGGGCGGCAAGTTCCCATTTCCCCAGGAAGTGGAAGAGGGCGGTTACCCGGGTCCCTGTGACCTGGAAGCCCGTCCTCCTCCGGCTGCTGCCTGGGTTGGGCACATTTGAGCGGGCAGCTCGCCCGCCCTGGCGTGCCCATGTGTCCCGCTGCGCCCCTGTTGAGGTGTGCACGGCTCAGGCACCAAGCCCAGAAGGCGTCCCCCAAGCCCCGGGCTCTGAGTAGCCGGAGAGCAGTCTACTGAAAGGCGGCTCTTGCTTCAGCCTACAGAAAAGGCTTGGGTTATTTCCACTTCTGCCCAGACTGCCTGTCTGCAGACCTAAAGGCAGATCCTAGCCTTGCCTGGGGTGCGGGGCACCTGGGGGGCAGGGGGCTGGATATCACCTGCGTGGTCACCTGGGCCAGTCTGGGCGGCAGCAGGGACGGCGCTGGAACATCCGGGCTGTTGCTGGCACTTGGGAATGGACCGTGTCCTTGGCAATGGGGGGCGGGGCAAGCAGAAGCTGTTGCCCCTTCCCCTTTCGGATAGAGACCATCACTCCCCTGGGTCCCGGGCTACAGTGGCCTGTTGCAGCCTCTCTAAAGGGATGCCCAGACCCCAAAGGCATGAGGCTGAAGGGCGAGGGGACCAAGCGTTCCCTGCTCCCTGCCTGGGCTCCGGGTGGCACCACTGGCCTGGAAGGGGACTGTCCTGGGAGCCGAGCGTGGCCACCAACAGTGACCTGTAGATGGCGCTATGCACGGCGAGGGCCTTCTGCTCAGGCACGCGGCAGGGCTCCCTTGGGCAAGCTGTGACCTCTCTGAGCCTCAGTTTACCAGCTGGGGGCAGGCCCGACGGTGGGAGCCGCCACACCCTGACGTCTCCACTCTTCCTCCCGCAGCCCCTGAGGCAGCTCCCGGCTGTGTAGGCGACATGGCGGACACCCCCAGAGACGGCATGCTGAAGCAGGCGCCCGCATTGCGCAACGAGAAGGCCCCGGTGGACTTCGGCTACGTGGGCATCGACTCCATCCTGGAGCAGATGCGCAGGAAGGCCATGAAGCAGGGGTTCGAGTTCAACATCATGGTGGTTGGTGAGTCCCGCCCGCCCGCCCGCCCATCACTCCAGCGGCCCCGGCACTGCCGTTTCGTCTGCCCTTCTGTAAAGTGGATAGGCAGCAGCCTGGCCAAAGCAGGAATTGCCAGTGCCTGGGGGCGGGGCATCTCTGCCGGCTCCCTGTGTCGTGGTCCCAGAGATATGCCAGGAGCGGGTGTAAACGGAGGCACCAAGTTTCATCAGCCCCCTGCCACGCATCCCCATAACCTCATCAGCCCTGGCCTGCCCGGCCCGGAGGGGCTCAGCCCTCACAGCGGTGGGCTTGGGGCTTCTTGTCCTCCCAGTGGCCTCAAAGACCTAGATGTCCCCGGGGGCGGGCATCACTGACCGGTGTGACCAAACAGGGCACACAGCCCTCAGGGTAACCCTGTGAAGGGGAGCCTCGCTGTGCTGGGGAATGGAGCCACCTTTGCCAATCAGACTCCCGCAGCTGGGCTCGGCCTGTGCCATGGGAAGGGCACTGCCTTCCCGAGGTTTTGGTGCCCCCCTGCCAAGGCCCGGCTCCTCTGGGGTCCTGACCCCCGCCCAGGACTCTGATCGAGTTGGACTCAGTTGAGTGGATTCCTGCCCGTCTCTAACCGCCCCGGAGAGGGTAAAGCCACCTGGCAGGGATGAGATGCCCTGCACCCAGTGTGGGCATAGTGGGGCTCTGGCCACCCCCGCTGGAGAGCCTGCCCACCGACCAGCTTCCTGTTCCCTCCCCAGGGCAGAGCGGCTTGGGGAAGTCCACCTTAATCAACACCCTCTTCAAATCCAAAATCAGCCGGAAGTCGGTGCAGCCCACCACGGAGGAGCACATCCCCAAGACCATTGAGATCAAGTCCATCACACACGGTCCGTTTCCTGGCGGTGGGGTCTGGGGGGCGGGGGCCCAGCCCCCGGCAGGACCCAAAACTCGTGGGCAGGGGGCACCGGGTCGGCCATTGCCTGGACTTCTTTGACGAAGGTTGACGTCATCTTGGCCGTCCTTGCTGCCCACCCGGCGCGCCCCAGGGTTGCCAGGCAGCCCGAGGGTCCCGGCCTCCCTCTGAGCCCCGGGTTCTGTGGTCCCCGCAGATATTGAGGAGAAGGGCGTCCGGATGAAGCTGACCGTCATCGACACGCCGGGGTTCGGGGACCACATCAACAACGAGAACTGGTGAGCAGCTCGGGGTGCCTGGGCCGCGGGGTTTGCTCATGGGGGCCTGGGGTCCCCGCGTGGAGGGCTGGTCCCCTGGGCCTGATGTGCCGCTAAACCTGCGCATCCCAGGGTCTAAACATTCACGGTCACAGCAGAGTTGTCCCTGGAATCTCGCATTCCCCCAGGTCACACATCAGCACAGGGAGGCTGGGGAGCTCCGAGATAAGGCCCCGTTATTTCTGCTCAGAAGCCAAATGTCCGCCGGGCATGGTGGCGCACGCTTGTAATCCCCACGCTTGGGAGGCGGAGACAGGAGGATCCCGCAGGTTCGAAGCCAGCCGAGCTGGCTTGAGAGACCCTGTTTCCAAATAAAATAAATGGACTGGTGGGACTGTAGCCTGGAGGTAGAAGGGCTCTGTCCCCAGTGCCACCAAATGTCCCCCAGACTTGATTGTGGGTAGCGGGGAGTTCTGGAGATCAGGGGCCGGCCGGCTCACCTGCAAGGGCTGGGGGTCCCCAGCCGCAGGGCCGGGGCTTGCAGAGGACCGCTCTGGCCTGGGTGGGACCCGGCCCTCGAGCCGGCTCACCCGGGTCTCCGCGCAGCTGGCAGCCCATCATGAAGTTTATCAACGACCAGTATGAGAAGTACCTGCAGGAGGAAGTCAACATCAACCGGAAGAAGCGTATCCCGGACACGCGCGTCCACTGCTGCCTCTACTTCATCCCCGCCACCGGCCACTCGTACGTCCGGGCCCTGTGTGCCGGGGTGGGTGCCCGGGGCCCTCCGCGCCGCTGCCAGCCCCCGGCTGAGCTGGGCCGGGCGCAGCGTGCGGTGTCTGTGCCCCTGCGGCTGGAGGTGGCTTGTTAGACAGAGAGAGTTGGGACTCAGGACCCCAAATGGAGAGTCCTGCTATCCCTGGTGGCCTGAGTCTGTGGCTGTCGTGGTGGTTCTGGACTCCCTCCCTGGTGCAGGAAGTTTGGGGTTGGGGGGATCCTGCTCCTCGCGGGCACCGTGCAGGAAGCTGAAGGAGCAGTGGCCTGGGATCTTGAGGAAGCCTGAGCCCAGCCCCAGGCTTCCCTGGGGCCTGACGTCCCCCCTGGGGCCTGATGTCCCCCCACCACCCTGTGGCAGACGGCTCACCTGGGGTCCCGTGGCAGTGGCTCCAACTGGGCCCAGACATGGCGCCGGCGGGGAGAGAGAGCCGAGGGCTGTTCTCTGGCGATGACCCTCTGGGCTGGGACCCCACCCGGGCGCTGTGCCTGGGTGGCTCTTGGCCATCTTTGCGCAGTCTTCTGCCTGGAGCCCACTCCCACCGGGCTGTTAGTCCACCGTGGGGAAGCCCTGCCCGCTGCTCCGGGCCCTGGCAGCCTCTGTCTGGTGCCTTTGCCCATCCCGGCCCCAGGCGAGGCAGCAGCTGGCCTGTCTTAGGGCCCAGAGCTGCTGGGTACTGGCTCCCAGTTCTCCCTGTCCGTCCAGCCCCCCATCGGAACAGAGGCGGCCCCTCCCTATATGGCAGTCAGGCTTGTGAGCCCCTGTATGAGCTGTGTTTGGGGCTGGTCCTCATACTTCTGGCTCTTACCAACACGGGTCCACCGGGGAGCGCCAGCTGGCACCCCGAGGGTCTCACCCCCAGCCCTGGAGGCCAGGCCTCCCTGGTCCCCCCACCGCCCCAGAGCTGAGTCTCACTCACACCCTCCCATCTCAGCCTCAGGCCCCTGGACATCGAGTTCATGAAGCGCCTGAGCAAGGTGGTCAACATTGTCCCGGTCATTGCCAAGGCCGACACGCTTACCCTGGAGGAGAGGGTCTACTTCAAACAGCGGGTAAGACACTCGGCCCCACCTGGTCCCTGCCCCCGGGGGCCGCGTAGACAAGGGCACGCAGCCATGGGTACCATGGGTCGCTCTTCACGGTGAGTGGCTGCTGGGGGCCATCAGCTCACCCATCTCTCAGTAGCAGCTCTGTGTGAGGGGCCCTTTCTCGAACAAAGTGCCTGGGACATGGAGAAGACCAAGACCAGGAGGATAGTGGATGTCCCTTCTGGGAAGCCAGGTGGTACAGGGCTGTTAGCTGCAGCATGCCTGGGGTTTGTAAGATGGAGGAAAGTCTAAAAGGGTCCACTTCTGCCAGGGGACAGTTGCTGCCTCTTCCTTCTTCCGGGGTGGGCGGGGTATCCCAGCATGAGGACCAGCCTCTTCCTAAGCAGCCGCTCCTAAACATTGTGAGGGAACTTTTACACACTGAGGTACCTGCACTCCATCCTCGTGGCGTGAGTGAGGCCCTTGAATCTCAGGGCCTCCTTCATCTGGAGCCAAGTGTCAGGGATTTTCCCAGCATGCTTAGGGAAGGATAGTCCAGGGCAGGAACAAGGAAGCCCAGGCGCTGTCCATGGCAGGGTCTTCTCCAGGGTAGACATGATAGCTGCTCCCTGGACCTTTTTCTTTTTTTCTTTCTTTCTTTCTTTCTTTCTTTTTTTTTTTTTTTTTTTTGGTGGTACTGGGGGTGGAACCCAGGGGCTTTCTACCTCCGGGCTATATTCCCAGACCTATTTTATACTTTATTTGGAAACAGGGTCTCACTAAATTGCTGAGAGCCTCACTAAGTAGCTGAGGCTGGCTTCCAACATGTGCGATCCTCCTGTCTCAGCCTCCCAAGCGCGGGGATTACAAGCGTGCGCCACCACGCCCGGCCCCTGGACTTTTTTCTATGGCCCATCTCCTGGCCTGGGCTGCTGCCATGGTGGTGACAGTTTTACCCAGGTAGATGTGCTCTGGGCTGGCTTGGGGGGTGGTCTGCTAAGAGGAGGGTACTCGGCAACCTGGACTTATTTTCTTAGGAGATAGGAGTTCAACAAGAAAGATAGGGAGAGACCCAGAATAATAACCCCAAGCCCCTTGGGGTTCCACATCCTCAGGGCACACAGGCGCCCCTCTTTCAGCCACAGGGCCCCAGAATTGGAGGTGGCATGGGCATAGCCCCCCCCAGAGCCTGCCACTGACCCTGGGGCCAGGACCAGCTGGTGGGCAGCACTTCACAGGCACAGCACCTGCATCTGCCTCCTTCTCCCCAGATCACCGCAGACCTGCTGTCCAACGGCATCGACGTGTACCCCCAGAAGGAGTTTGATGAGGACTCAGAGGACCGGATAGTGAACGAGAAGTTCCGGGTCAGTGAGTCCCCGGGGGGCTGTTTCTAGGGCCCCGTTGTTGCTGGTGGGCATGGCGCGGGGGAAATTCTGCCCCATCCAGGTGCCTGGGGGAAATGGCTTTGATCCTCTGGGCTGGGAGGAGAGGGATCCCCAGCGCCCACACGGGGCCAGCTTGGGCCAGCTCCTCGCAGGCCTCAGGGGTGGGACCAGCTCTTCAGAGCGCGAGGGGCTGATGCCACCCGGCCTTCCCCAGGACATGATCCCGTTCGCCGTGGTGGGCAGCGACCACGAGTACCAGGTCAACGGCAAGCGGATCCTTGGGAGGAAGACCAAATGGGGCACCATTGAAGGTACACCCGGCCGGCCAGGACGTGGGGCCCCGAGGGGGTGGGGACCCTGCCGCCCTGTCTCCGCCTTTTCTCTTGTCAGGGCAGCTGCCCCATGGGCAGGATGGGTCTTTTGAATCCTTCATTACAGCCTCGAAGACTTTCTGAGTAAGATGTAGTCACAGATACTAAGGATTGTGACTTGGGCATGTCTTTTGGTACAAAACATCTCAAAGCCTGCAGGCAGCGGCACCTTGGGCAGTCTTCTTTCTGTCCTTACTAGGGTTTAGAAGGGGAAAGGACAGGGAGGCTGTATTTTTTTGTTTGTTTGTTTGTTTGGTGGTACTGGGGGTGGAACCCAGGGGCCTTTCTACCTCCGGGCTCTACTCTCAGACCTATTTTGTGTTTTATTTGGAAACAGGGTCTCACTAAGTTGCAGAGAGCCTCAGTAAGTAGCTGAGGCTGGCCTCGAACCCGTGCGATCCTCCTGTCTCAGCCTCCCAAGCGCGGGGATTACAAGCGTGCGCCACTACGCCCAGTTGCATTCTTCTTGATAGCAAGTGTTTTTTTTTTGTTTTTTTGGGTTTTTTTGGTGGTACTGTGGGTGGAACCCAAAGGCTTGTTACCTCCGGGCTATACTCCCAGACCTTTTTTCTAAAAATATTTTATTTGGAAACAGGGTCTCACTCAGTAGCTGAGGCTGGCTTCGAAGCCGTGCGATCCTCCTGTCTCAGCCTCCCAAGCGCGGGGATTACAAGCGTGCGCCGCCACCACGCCCAGCTTGATAGCAAGTGTTTTGTTTGTCTTGGTTCTGGGGATTAAACACAGGTGTAGTCTATCTCCAGGATACACCCCCCAACCCTTTTATTTTATTTTAGTGCTACTGGGGATTGAAGCCAGGGGCATTCTACCACTGAGCCACATCCCCAGCCCTATTTTGTATTCTTTATTTGCAAACAGGGTCTCACTAAGTTGCGGAGGGTCTCAATAAGTAGCTGAGGCTGGCTGCGAACCTGCGATCCTCCTGTCTCAGCCCCCCAAGTTCTGGGATTACAAGCGTGCGCCACCACACCCAGCTCAATTTTTATTTTGAAATGGGGTCTCACTAAGTTGCTGAGGGCCTTTGCTAAGTTGCTGAGGCTGGCCTCGAACCCGTGATCCTCTCGGCTGCTCAAGTCCTGGAATTACAGGCCTGCAGGATCCCCTCCTCCCATTCCCTCTCTGCCCTCCCAAATCCTGCTGTTAAGGAACTCTTTTCTTATGAAAGGCAGGTTTCAGACAAGACAGCCTAAGAAAAGGGACCCGGAGTAGGGGACGGACACTGGCATGCTGCTTCTGCCCCCTGGTGGCCAACCCCAGGCACTACGTGCAGCCTGTAAGGGAAATTGTCTGGAGTGAGGCCTGATTGGGCCTCTGGGCCCAGGG
Source organism: Muscardinus avellanarius (assembly GCF_963383645.1). NCBI lineage: Eukaryota > Metazoa > Chordata > Mammalia > Rodentia > Gliridae > Muscardinus > Muscardinus avellanarius. The sequence continues at coordinate 70,507,921 of NC_137802.1, forward strand.
AGATGCTCCCAAGGTGGTGACCGCCTCCAGCAGCTGCTGTGAGGACCCTTGGTCTCCCCCAGAACGCGATGGCTTTTTATGTCAGCGGCCCCGTGAGTTGATAACTGGCTCGAGAACCAGTACTTTGTGCCGCCCAGCAAGCGTGGTCAGTAGGCGTCTGCCTGGTTCTCGCCTTTCCTGGGCAGTGCCACCTTGGGGCATCTTCCCCATCCCTGGACTCCTGGAGAGCTGTCGCCCGGAGACGTGGAGGACATTATTACTTCCTGTTATTTTGAAACAAGGTCTCAGCTGGGCATGGTGGCACATGCTTGTAATCCCAGCACTTAGGAGGCAGAGACGGGAAGATCGCAGGTTCAAGGACAGCCTCGAGGAGCCTGCAGGCCTGAGAAGCAAACCTCTCAGCAACCGAGTGGGACCCTGTTTCAAATTAAAAAATAGAATAGGGCTGGGGTGTGGCTCCGAGGTAGAACTCCCCTGGATTCAGTCTCCAGTACCACGGGGATGGGGGAGAGAATGAAACAAGGTCTGGCCAGGTTGATGAGAGTCTCACTACTTATTGAGTCTGTCCTCAAATCTGGGATTCCCCCGGTCTCAGCCTCCCAAGAACTGGGATCATGGGCGTGCAATCCAAGGACTGGGATCACACCTGGCTCGAGTTTCCCTGGTTTCTGTGGTTGATGTCAAGGTTGGCTCAGGGCACGTGGTCTCCGCATGTCTTCCAAACGTGTCCCGCGTGTACCGGGCACACGCGTTTGGCAGGTGGGGCTGTGTGGAGTAACACAGGCTTGATTTGCCAGCCCCTCAACCCCCCTCCCCCATTGCCAGCCGCCCGCCGGCACCTGTCCTTAGGTCAGTGCTGGGTGTCCTGCTCGCCCTCTGGGCCTCTCTGGTCACCTGCCCCGCAGTGGGCGGTCTTCACGTGGTAGCCATGCCATGTCCCCCAGTAGGCCGGAACCTCCCTGGATTCTTCCAGCGAGCGGGAGAGCTGGGCCTACAGTGACCTGTAGGGCGGCTGCTCCGCCTCCCCTGTGCCCGGGCCGGCCCGCCATTCCTGGGCAGGAGGGGTGAGTGGGGAGGGGAGGACATGCCCACCTGATGACCCCCACCCCGTCTCTCCTCAGTCGAGAACACCACGCACTGTGAGTTCGCCTACCTGCGGGACCTGCTCATCAGGTGAGCGGGGCGGTGCTTGGCATGGGCGGAGGGTGAACGCACAGAGGCCTGGGAAAGGGACAGGCGTGCCTGGGACGCGTGTGTCTGGTTACCAAGGAGACCAGCCTGCCCCTCGTCCGGAGGGCCCCCGGAGCCGAGCGGGCGGGACTGGGACCGGGGCGGGGTCAGTGTCCCGCTGCCGCTGGCTGACCTGCCCCCGCAGGACTCACATGCAGAACATCAAGGACATCACCAGCAGCGTCCACTTCGAAGCATACCGCGTGAAGCGCCTCAACGAGGGCCGCGGTGCCATGGCCAACGGGGTGGAGAAGGAGCCAGAGACTCAGGAGATGTAGCCGCGTCCCCGCCCCCGGCCCAGCTGCCCCTCTTACTTTATACACTTCTCCCCATTCGTCATCGCCCTCTGCCCCTTTTACACGCTGTCAAGTAACAAGAGAAGGCGCATCCTCTGCGTTGTGTCCGTTATTAGCCAGCCGGCCCCGCTGGGTGGGCGAGACATCATTCCGGCCCTCCCCGGGGCGGGGCCGGGAGGCTGGCGTGAGCACCGAGAGAACACACCCAATCCCATCTCCAGCCAGGCCTGGTAGAGCCACTTCTGCCCGCCCAGCCTCCACGGAGCCTCGCAGAGCTGCGGGTCCGGGCCTGCCGCAGGCCACACGATCCCCTCCATCCCCGCCCCGAGGCCAGGGCCCCTGGACCTGGTCAGAGGCTATGCCCAGGGATTGATGGAGCCAGCCGGGCGCCCCCGCACCGTGCAGGCCGTAACCGAGAGCACGGCCCTCCCCATCCCCACTCCCAAGGGAGACTAGAGAATCCCACGACCCAGGTTGCCAATCGCTTAGACAGACAGGGCGAGGGCATGGGCAGCCGGCCCTGAGCCTGTCTCGGAACAGAAAGTGCCTTGACCTCTCAGCTCCCCATGAGCAGCGCCAGCGCCTCCCCAGCCGCCCCCTCAGGCCCGAAGCGGACAGGTCGGCGAGGGGAGGCGGGACTTCTCTCCCTACGGTCCCCCACTCTCCCCTGGCACCTCCATCTTCTGTGGACCACAGGTGCAGCGTGAGCTGAGGATGAAGATGGAGGTGCACTCGCCCCACCCCTGGGTTTCAGGAAGGTTCTGGCGAGAGCTGGGGAGGGGCGTGATGGGAGGTGGGCGAGGGGCGTGAGGAGTCGCCCTGCCCTGTGACTGGGGAGGTGGGCCCCCGTCTGCTGAGTCTTTGGCTTGGCCCGTGATGCTCTGGTACATTAATGCCCAGCCTCTCCCAGCCCCGGGCCCAGCCTTGCTGACTCGGTGGCCCGGCCAGGCGAGTTGCTCTATGTGTATCTGGACCGGGCATCCCAGAGTCCACTGAGAGGACCCACGGAGAGATGGGGGTCAGAGGTGCGTGGAACATGGCCGGGCGCAGAGCACGCCGTCCCAGCCCCGCGCCTGGTGCCCAGGTGGGGACCAGCAGGGACCACCCACCATGCACATCAGGCCATTGCCTTCTTCCCTGTGTTCCTGGGGAGATGCGGGAGTCTGACAAGGCTGCACGAGTTGTACCTCGCCGCCATGTGTCTGTCTGCAGACCCCCGGCTGCCTTCCTGCAGCATAGGAGCACAGCCGGAGGCCTAGGGCGCAGACGGACTCGTGTCTGCGGGCGTGGAAGCCATTACGTTGAGCGTCCTCCTCCTGCCCCGCCGAGCGTGATGGGCCCTCGCAGATCCCTCGGCCCGACAGTTCACTTGCCAACTGCCAACTTGCCAAGTTTTTGCCAAAATCAAGACTTTGAAGAAAATGGCCAGCAGCAGGGCCCAGGATGTGGGGGCGCCTTCCTCGCCCGGTGGCCCTTGGTGGGGCGGGCGGGGTGGCAGCGTCCCAGGCGCGGGGAGGCTTTGCTGTCTTTCTCTGTAACCAGATTTTGGAAAATTCGTTTCATTTCACCAGGCTCTGTTCCACAATAGCCTTTTGCTACGTGCCTCCTGAGAAATTGGTCTCTTTTTGTATAAATAACAAAGTGTTGAAATGTATTTCCTGAAATAAATGTTTCAAATGCCAGCTCCAAGTCTCCTGAGTGGGACGTTCTTTCTGTCCTAAGAGGGAGCGCAGTTCTTGGGTTTTGTTTGGTTTGGTTCTGGGGATTAAACCCCAGGGCTGTTCTACCTCCAAGTTATACCCCTACTTCCAAGTTACACCCCAGCCCATTTTACATTTAATTTTTTCATTCATTCATTTTTATATTTATTTGTTTGTTTGTTTGTTTGTTTGTTTTGTGGTCCTGGGAATGGAACCCAAAGCCTTCTACCTCTGGGCTACACTCCCAGACCTATTTTATCTTTGGAAACAGGGTCTCACTAAGTTGCTGAGAGCCTCACTAAGTAGCCGAGGCTGGCTTCGAACCTGCACGATCTTCCTGTCTCAGCCTCCCAAGCGCTGAGATTACGGCATGCGCCACCATGCCCGGCTTATGTTTTTTATTTTGAAACAGGGTCTCACGAAGTTGCTGAGGTTGGTCTTGAACCTACAATCCTCCCGTCTCAGCCTCCCAAGTACTGGGTTCTAGCCTCAGGCCTGGCAGGGGTTGGTGGCAGGTGGACAAGGGGCTCTGGTAAGAAAGGTCAGAGAACCCTACAACCTGAATAAGAAATCCAGAATTAGCCAGGCGTGGTGGTGCACACTTGTAATACCAGTACTCGAGAGGCGGAGACAGGATTGCGGATTTGAGGCCAGCCTCAGCTACTTAGGCCCTCTGCAATTTAGTGAGACTTTGTTTCAAAACAAAGAATAAGCCAGGCTTGGTGGCCCACGCTTGTAATCCCAGCATTCAGGAGGTTGAGATGGGAGGATGGCGGTTCACGGACAGCCTCAGCTCAGAGGTAGAATGCCCCTGAGTTCCATCCCCAGTACTGCCAAAGAAAAAGTTCAGGATTAAACAAAAATCAAAAAAACAAAACCAAAAAAAAACTCCCTGGAATGTGCGGCTCGGGAGCATTCCTAAGCAGAACTCTTCCCAGGTGACTGCTGGGGAGAGACCTCAGAAGCGCCAGCGGCAGGTCTTCGCTAAGCCCCGCGTTAGTTAGCCGGTCTGGAGGCGCTGTGAGCAACGTCTAGTTACTGGACCCTTAAAAACAAGCTGTTCTTGCCGGGCGTGGTGGCGTACGCTCGTAATCCCCGGGCTTGGGAGGCAGAGACAGGAGGATCGCGCAGGTTCGAAGCCAGCCGCGCACGCTGGCTTAGGAGACCCTGTTTCCAAATAAAAATGTAAAAATAGGTCTGGGAGTGTAGCCTGGAGATAGAAGGGCTTCCAGGAACCCCAGTACCACCAAAAAAAACAAAAACAAAAAAACAAGCTGTTCTTTTTGAAATGTATTAGTTCTGACCTACAAACTGGTCAGTGTTTTACAAATTTCATACCAACTTCACTCATTCAGAGAGAACTCTCCCCAAAGGATCTAGAACCAAGAAGGCTGGCCAAGGGCGTGGTGGCGCACAGCGGTAATCCAGTACTTGGGAGGCCGAGACAGGAGGACCAGAGGCTCAAGGCCAGTCCAGAAACTTACTAAGACCCTCAGGAACGTAGTAAGATCCTGTTTCAAAATCTTTTTTGTGTGTGTGTGTGTGTGGTACTGGGCATGGAACCCAGGGGCATTCTACCTCCGAGTGACATCCCCAGCTCTAATTTTTTATTCTTTATTTTTGAAACGGGGTCTCACTGAGTTGCAGAGGGCCTCACTAAGTAGCGGAGGCTGTCTGTGAACTGCGATCCTCCTGTCTCAGCCTCTCGAATGCTGGGATTACAAGCGTGCGCCACCACGCCCTGCTGTTTCAAAATAAATTTTAAAAAATTAAAAGGACTGGGAGTGTAGCTCAGAGATAGAACTCCCGTGGTTCAGTGCCCAGTAGCGCGCACGCCCGGCTCTGCTTTTCTCTGCACGCGTGGGTGGGATGAGTTGGAGGGGATGCCTGGTCCACGGGCCCTTTGCGGGAGGAAGGCACTCTCACCTCTTCCTGCTTGTGGTTACTATGACAACACAAACGGGTGGGTTAAAACACCAGGACACAGGTGGCCGGGTGTGGGGGCACAAACTTGAAATCCCAGCATTCGGGAGGCTGAGACTGGAGGATCGCGGTTCAAGGACAGCCTCAGCTACTACTTAGGCCCTTTGCAACTCAGTGAGACCCTGTTTCAAAATAAAGAATAAAAAATAGGGCTGGGGGTGTAGCTCGGAGGTAGAATGTCCCTGGGTTCCGTCTCCAGCACCACAAACAAACAAAAAATGCCAGAGATGTGTGCTCTCTAGTTCTGAAAGGCCAAGATCAAGATGCCTGCAGGCCCCGCTCCCTCCACAGGCTCTCCGGGAGAGCGCCCTCCCGCATCCAGGCCTTGTCTGTCTCAGAGGCACGCTTTGGAGTTGAGGGTCCCCGTGATCGAATATGGTCTCATTCTGATACTTAGTTACTTCTGCAAGGACCCTATTTTCAAGTCAGGATGCGCCCTAGGGTTCAGAGTGGGTGTGAACTTGGGGCCCTGCTCCACCACACACACGCCCTTCCCCGCTTCTCGGGACCACCAGAACATGGGCAGCAGAGACCAGCGGGGCAGCCCTGGGCTGGGACTTGGGGGATGTGCCCACGAGGCTCACTGCCACGCAAGCCAGGAGCCTCAGGATTCTGGACCTCCCTGGGCCTCCCCGGCTCGCCCATCGTCCTGGCTTTCGACTTTGGGGGAGACAGGTGGGCTCACGGACCGGCAGAGGCCATGGGGAACATTTGCCTAAGGATTCTGAAGCTTGTTGATGGCTGACGGCTGCTGCGGGCGAGGGCAGGATTCAAGGGTCTGTCACGTGGTGGGAGGGGGTGCCAGGCTGGAGCCATGGCAAAGTCCTTCTGGCTCCGATGGCTTTGCCGGATCCTTGGCTGTTGCTCTGAGCAGGTGAATCCTCCATCTTGAATCCCGCGTTTTCCAAACTGAGCCGTGCCCATCACTGGCGCCCGTCCCTTGGGCCCAGGGAGCCTGTCCAGTGGCTGCTGTCTGCGCCTGACCCTCCTCTCCAAGCTCCGGCCGTAGGAGTCCAGCTCCTTCTCGCTTGGGCCTTCCGGGGACCTGTGCCACAGCACCCCCATCCTGCATCAGGCCAGGTCCCGACCCTTACGCCCAAGCATAAGGGTGAGGCCCTGGCCAGCCCTCCTGGTGCCCCAGGGACAGCCCCACCTCCACCCAACCAAGCAAATCGCTGCTATGAGACCCACCCCACCCGGCCCTCCCTCCTGAAGCAGCTACTCGTGGGCTGGCGGGGCGTGGCCCAAGCCCAAGAGGGCGCACCTGCGTGGGAAGCGGGCGCCCACTGGGCCGGCCCAGGCCAGCTGTCCTCGCGGCCTCCTCCCCTCCCTGTTCTGGGCTGTAGCATTTGAAGCCAAGAGGACTGAGGTCGACAGGAAGGGCCTGCAACCCAGGGACCCAGAGGGTCCTCGCGGGGCCACTCAGCCCCACCTGCACCTCCCGGAAGGACGCCGGGGCGACCCGGAGAGCGCGCAAGGAGGCCCATGCCTGGGGGCTCCTGTTAGGGTTTCTGAATTCATAAGTGCCCCCTTCTGCTTCTCAACACTACCTTTTTTTTTTTTTTTTAAATAATGGTACTGGGAATGAAACCCAGGGGCTTTCTACCTCCAGGCTACACTCCCAGACCTATTTTATACTTTATTTGCAAACAGGGTCTCACTAAGTTGCTGAGAGCCTCACTCAGTAGCCGAGGCTGGTTTCGAACCTGTGCGATCCTCCTGTCTCAGCCTCCCAAGCACGGGGATTACAGGCGTGCGCCACCACGCCCGGCTCAACACTACTTTCTAACTTAGAAAAGCAGCTTGTACGTGTTGGCAAATGCCAGAAAAAGAAAAAAAAAATCCCACCACAAAGGAAACAAAAAGGCCAAGCAGTGACCCCACCTGCCTCGGCCTCCTGGCTGTGGGAGTCACCTGAGGTTTGGGGGCCCCCTCTGGAGGGGCTTGAGAGCATCCTGTGGCTGAGAGGACCCCTCCCCCGCCTCTCCTCCCTCCGCCCCTGTGAAGAAAGTGGGGAGAGCATCGCAGCCGCCCGGCCCCCGGGGCCAGCCCTGGGGATCCAAGCCTCCGAGGCACATTTCCTGCACTGGAGCAGAAACACCTTCCAGATGTTCACTCCGCCTCTAGCTGCGGCCAGGAGGGCCCTGTGAAGCCGGCCCAGCTGTGCGAGGGGCGCTGGCCAGGCGCCGGGGCAGCCGCCAGCTACACTCGGAAGGACCCCGAGCCTTGTCTCTCCCCTCGGGAGGTCCCAGGCGGGCAGCCGTCTGCATTGGCACCAGGCACAATAGGCATCGGGGGTCAGGCTGGGTAAGTCGGGGTGGGCTTGGGCTGCAGACGCCAGGTGCTGCCGCCACCCACTCCCCTCCCCCTGAGGCCGAGGCCTTCAGAAGGTAGGGGCAAGTTCCCTTTCTGTTTCTCTAATAACAGAAGCAGCGGCTGCTTATTGTAAATAGAAACGAGCCTGCTTCCGTGGGAGCTAATATGTTTTAATTTTAAAAAATAGTTTTTTTGCGGTACTGAGGATGGAACCCAGGGGCATTCTACCTCCGAGCTACAGTGCCAGACCTATTCTTTATTTTGAAACGGGGCCTCACTAAGTAGCTGAGCCTGTCAGGGAACCGCATTCTTCCTGTCTCAGCCTCACGAATGCTGGGATTACAAGTGTGCACCACCACGCCCTGCTTAAATTTTTTTTTTTTAAGTAGCTGGGCTTGGTGTTTATAAACTCAGTACTTGGGAAGACTGCAGACTCAAGGACAGTCTCAGCAAGTAGTGAGACTTAACAACCTAGTGAGATCCTGTTTCCAAATAAAAATAAAATAGGGCTAGGGGTATAGCTCAGAGGTAGAATGCCATGCCCCTGGGTTCAATCCCCAGTAGCACAATAAAAAGAAACAATTTTTTTAGCCGGGCATGGTGGTACACACAGCTACTCAGGAGGCTGAGGCAGGAGGATCGAAAATTGGAGGCCAGCCCGGGAAACTTAGTAAGAGCCTGTCTCCAAGGGCATCTGGGAGCTGGGCGTGGTGGCGCACGCTTGTCATCCCAGCATTCGGGAGGCTGAGTGAGACAGGAGGATCGCGGTTCACAAACAGCCTCAGCTACTTAGGCCCTTTGCAACTCAGTGAGACCATGTTTCAAAATAGAGAATAAAAAATAGGGCTGGAGCCAGGCGTGGTGGCGCACGCTTGTAATCCCCACACTTGGGAGGCTGAGACAGGAGGATCGCATGGGTTCGAAGCCAGCCTCAGCTACTGAGTGAGGCTCTCAGCAACTTAGTGAGACCCTGTTTCCAAATAAAATATAAAAAAGGTCTGGGAGTGTAGCCCAGAAGTAGAAAGCCTCTGGGTTCCACCCCCAGTACCACGGGGGGGGGGGGGAATAGGGTTGGGGGTGTAGCTCAGAGATAGAATGCCCCTGAGTTCCATCCCCTGCCAAGACTTTGCTGCCCACCCCATCTCGGCATCTACATGTGTGAGAATCCATGTAGTCATAGGCGATTCTCAAAGTGAGAAATAAGCCCCGAGAGAAGGTGTGGTCGCTGGCAAAAAATATTCTCCACTCTTAGATATTCTTTCATAACTACTATTCTTTTAGTAATGATTCTTTTAACTTTCCACATGAAATTGCTCCGGTGGAAAAAAGATCAGGACTGTGAGTGAAAACTGAATCCATGTCCTTCCAGTAAACTTTCAGCCTTGCTCAAATGGTCATTAGATGAGCCTTGTTCAAATGGTAATTAGAAGCAGCATTCCAGTCCACCTTCGACCTTCAATACAGCGGACACCACCTGGTTAAAAATAGCTATGTCAAAACAAAGGACAGATAAAAATAGATGTGTAAAGATGAAAAGAAAGAAAATATGGTGAGAATAAGAAAGTATTTTGTATGAAGAAGAGCTTATCCTGAGATTGGCCCGAATGGGAAAGAGAGAATTAGGGTAATCAGAAAAGAAAAGAAAGTTGCAGAAGGTTAGTGATAGGAATATGGATTATTAAAAGAAGGAAAATGCTCAGCTGCTAGAGAAATACATCTGACAACCAAATCTAAAGACTTCATGTTATTTCTTGGTGTTTACCTGCTAAACTGTGTCATGAGTTTGTTTAAGTTTTCAGACAGAGGATAGTATTGCAGACAAAATCCAGCAGACGTTCATCGAAGTTCCTTAAATCATCATAAAGGAACACGGATTTTCCTTACGATAACTATATGATATCCATTATATAACTATATGATATCCATTATATATATATATATATATATATATATATATATATATATATAAAGGAGGACATTGGACTAAGCCCTAGGAATGAGCTCCGAAAGGGTTAAAGAAAACTCTTAAAAAACAAACTGGATTCTTCAACAAGTGATTTTTGGGTGTGACTTTTAGCCAAATAGAAGCCTCTGCAGCTGCAAGGTCAGAAGGGGCTGGGCTCCGGAGCACAAGACCCACCTGAGATAATGGGACTGATTTCAAACACAAAGACCTGGAATATCCCAGGCCTTACTTTTGTCTTGTTCAGGGTTGGTAATTTGCATGTGTATCTCTCTTTTGTACCTTGGGTGTTTTGCACTTCTTTTTACTAGAAATTCACTGGGAGAGGGGAAAATATAAAAAATCTTGTGTCAAAAATAAAGTGTTCGATTGCACAAGAAGCATCGATCCATGTCAGGTTCTTTCTAAAGCGCCGATCATAGGATTATTTTCCTAGGAAAGAACCGCTACAGATAAGAATCTGTAGAAAATCACTCTGTCCTTCCCCACCTTTACTGAGACCCTTGACCGTGAGCAAACTCGCGACCCATTGGACTAGCTGGCTTTCGGCAATCCCCAGTACCTAAAAAAATAAAAATAAATAAAAATAAATAAAATAAAACAAAATTTAAAAATCATCTGGAGCAAGCACCTCCCCGCACCAGGTTCTGCCTCCATGGTCACAGCAAGTCCATCCTACACCTGAAAGTGGCCCTGCCGCCTCCCTCTCCAGGCCCAGTGGAGGGCCACTGGCACCCAGGTATGTGTGTCCCTCTGCTCATGACCAGGAGGGCCTCACAGCAGTGTCAGGGTCAGCGGGACAGGGTGGACCCAAGAGGCCTCTGATGCAGAATCTTCCAGGCTGGACCCCCAGATGGCCCAGCAGGGTCCTACTGAGAGCCCTGTCCAGCTGCGGATTCCCCTGGGCCCCACGGAAGTCAGAGCTGAATGAATGCAGGGAGCATGCTGGCGGACACCACGTCCTCCCCTTCCAGAGAGCATGGTCATAAATAATCAGAAGAAAAAGGAACATAAGTAATTGAAGCTGCCAGAGTAGTGGTTCTGGAACCGTCTGCCTGACTTGAAAGCTAATTACCCGGGGGGGTTCTCGCTGCCGGGGAGCTGCTGCGTGACCCTTGATGCCGCCTCTTTCCCCTCCCGCTTCTCCTCCGTCTGCTCCTGAGATCAGGGCCATCTGCATCGGTTTGGATTTAGATGGCCCCCCTTGACCTGTAGCAAACCAGGCAGCCATGTTGGAAGCAGGGCTTGGTTGCCATGGAGAGGTCCTGGGGGTGTGGCCTTGGAGATTATATATATATATATATGGTCTTTCCCCTTGCTCTGTCTCTTGCTGCCAGCCTCCAGGAGATGAGAGCAGGGCTCTCCCTCTCACTCCCCCTCTCTCTCTGCCACCATAACCTGAGCTCCGCAGACCCGGCCTAACGTGGACTGAACCCCGAAATCCTCAAAATGGTGAGCAAATCAATCTCCCTTTCTCTACGTTGTGCGGTCAGTTGCTTTGGATTATAGCAGTGAAGGCTCATCAGCCAGTCCCGGCGTGTGGAAGAGTGCCGAGACCTCTTCATCTCCCTGATTAACTTCCTCAGAACCCTGTCCCCAAAGGGACACAGCCACATGGAAGGACCACGCTGAGGACCCCCCTGAGGAGACCTGAGCGCGGGGCTGGGCCCCCAGGGATCCAGCCGGCCGCCCGTCACCAGCTTAGGACGAGGGCTCTGGACGATGGGTGTCTGGATGTGCCCTGGCTGCTTTTTCTCTTCTTGAGCTGCCTGGTCTGGCTAAGGCGCTCTAGGGCTTTTTATTTTTTTTATTTTATTTATTTTATTTTATTTTTGGCACTGGAGATTGAACCCACGGATGCTCTACCTCTGAGATATACCCCTAGCCCTTCTTTTTCTTTTTTATTATTATTTTGAGATAATCTAGGACTTCTTGCTCTCAGGATGTCCTTGGCCAGAATAGGGGTGGCCAGGGGCTGGGGAGGGGAGGCACGGGGAGTTGGCGTTTGTTTAGCAATGCTGAGGCTGACCCCAAGAAGTCATGCATGCTAGGCAAGCAGCCCACCACTGAGCGACGCCTTCCACCCCTCCTTCGGGTATTTTTATTTCCATTTCTCTGCTGAAATCCCTATCTGCTCACATGTGCATTGGACTTTTCCTTCTCGGAATCTCTTAACGTCTTTTAGTTAATTCAAAGACCTTTTCTAATCATTGCAACCTGTTGGCCGGCTGCGGGTCTACTTCTATTGACAGGTTTTCTCCTGATTACTGATTACATTTTCCTGTTTCTTTGCCATGTTTTAAATTGACCCTGAACATCATGTTTTTGTTTTTGCCTTTTAAGGTAGCATGTATGCTGGGCGTTGTAATCTCAGTACTTGGAAGGCTGAGGCAGAAGGATCACAGGTTCAAGGCCAGCCTCAGCCACTTAGGTCCTCTGCAACTTAGCAAAGCCCCATTTCCAAATAAAAAATAACATAGGGCTGGGTATAACTCTGAGGTAGAATGCCCCTGCGTTCAATCCCTACCACCAGAAAAAGAAAGTCGCAAATAAATATATTTATTAGAGAAAGAACACACCTTCTCTCGTGCCATCTCCATTTGGGGACTAGGTTGAGCTGGGTCTGGAATTCATAGAAGTTCTATCTAGCTAAGCTTACTGCCATCTGTTTTTTGTTTTGTTTTGTTTTGTTTTGTTTTTGTACTGGCGATTGAGCCCAGTAGTATTCCACCTTCAAGCTACACCCCAGCTCTTTTTATTTTTATTTTTGGTACTGAAGATTGAACCCAACCTACCTCTGACCTATATCCTCAGTCCCTCAGTCCTTTTTTTTTTTTTTTTTTTTTTTTAGCAGTACTGGGAAAGGAACCTGGGGGGCATTCTACCTCCGAGCTACACCCCCAGCCCTATTTTTTATTCTTTATTTTGAAACAGGTTCTCACTGAGTTGCCGAGGGCCTCACTAAGTAGCTGAGTGTTTGTGAACCGCGATCCTCCTGTCTCAGCCTCCCAAATGCTGGGATTACAAGCGTGCGCCATCATGCCCGGCTTCCCTCAGTCCTTTTTATTTTTATTTTTTAAAACGGGGTCTTATTGCCGGGCGTGGTGGCGCACGCTTGTAATCCCCGCGCTTGGGAGGCGGAGACAGGAGGATCGCGCAGGTTCGAAGCCAGCCGTGCTGGTGTAAGAGACCCTGTTTCAAAAATATAAAATAGGTCTGGGAGTGTAGCCCGGAGGAAGGAGGGCTTCCAGGAACCCCAGTACCACCAAAAAAAAAAAAAAAAAAAAAAACAAAAAAAACGGGGTCTTATTAAGTTGTCAAAGCCAGCCTTGAATGTGCAATCCTCATGTCTCCGCTCCCCAAGGACTGGGATGGCAGGTGCGCCACCTAGCCCAGCTAGACTGCGCTGTATTTGAAGGTAAGATCAGGGCCTTCCCTGAACTAAGGGCTTGAGAAAGAAAAGAGCATATCCTGAAAAACTTGCCCCGTGTCTCTGCGCGGTGGGCGGGCTGAGCCTGCCTGTAGGTGGCAAGTCCGAGGTGCGGAGGATTCGAACTGGCGCCGCCGGGAAGTGGGTGATTCTAACAGAGGTGAGGCGACTTACTGGAGATGGACATTTGTCTTGCGGCTCTGGATGTCACAGTTGAAAGGGTGGAAATGATGACGGATACGGTCCTGATGAGGGTGGTCTCTGCCTCAACCCGATTACTCCAATGACCTTTAAAAACCCTCAGGGCTGGCGTGGTGGCGCACGCTTGTCATCCCCGCGCTTGGGAGGCTGAGACAGGAGGATCACACAGGTTCGAAGCCAGCCTCAGCTACTTAGTGAGGCTCTCAGCAACTTAGTGAGACCCTGTTTCTAAATAAAATATAAAAAAAAAAGGTCTGGGAGTGCCGGGCGTGGTGGCGCACGCTTGTAATCCCCGCGCTTGGGAGGCGGAGACAGGAGGATCGCGCAGGTTTGAAGCCAGCTGCGCGCGCTGCCTTAGGAGACCCTGTTTCCAAATAAAAAATGTAAAAATAGGTCTGGGAGTGTAGCCTGGAGGTAGAAGGGCTTCCAGGAACCCCAGTACCAAAAAAAAAAAAAAAAGGTCTGGGAGTATAGCCCGGAGGTAGAAAGCCTCTGGGTTCCAGCCCCAGTACCACCACCAAAAAAAAAAACAAAAAAAAAACCCAATAAATAAATAAATAAATAAAAACCCTCTCAGGGCCGGCGTGGTGGCGTACGCTTGCAATCCCAGTATTTGGGAGGCTGAGACAGGAGGATTGCAGGTTTGCCTCATTCTCGGCTACTTTAGTGAGGCCCTCCGCAACTTAGTGAGACCCTGTTTCAAAATAAAGAATAGGGTTGGGGGTGTAGCTCGGAGGTCGAATGCCCCTGGGTTCAATTCCCAGTACTGAAACAGACAAAAACAGAAACCCTCTCAGGACTTGAGGCAGACCACCGCTGCATCCATGAATCTAACAAATGCTAGACCTCGGTCCCGTTCCGGCCCAGCACCTGCTGCAGGAGCCTCAGCACTCCGGGGCTTCGCGGGTCCCGGCCGGCCTGGGGCCTGCCCCCCGCCACCGGGGCTCCCACAGGCCGACCCTCAGCTCCGGGCCAGACTTCCCGCCCAACTCGCTGGCTATTGTCAGTTCCAGGCAGCCCTTGGGAGCCGCGCAGGCGGAGGGGGTGTGAGTCTAATAAAGTCGGAGCTTGTAATTTAGCAATTACTGTAACCCACACTTGTAATTTGGGGGGTTTCTTGTACTCTCCCTCTCTCTCTCTTTGAACAAATGTGCAGTTTAATGGCTTCCCGGGCTCAGCCCCCTCTCCCAGGCTGCTGCGAGGCAGGGAAGGGGCAGATCCCGCGGCAGCGGCTCCAAAAGGAGATGTGGTTGTCTCTGCAACTGGACAGGCCTTCAAAGCTTTGCGTTCCTCGGCCAGTTTGCTCGCCAGGGTGGGCGGCAGCCAGGCAGGTGCCATCGGCCCCTTCCAGGCTCCAGGGTCGGCCGGCTCCTCAGAGCACCCCAAACCCCCCAGGACATACTGCGTCCTTGTCTTCACTGGCACGTAACTGTTTGCGCACTTAAAGTTTTTTTTTTTTTTTTTTTTTTGATACTGGGGATGAAACCCAGGGGCTTTCTACCTCCAGGCTACCCTCTCAGACCTATTTTTATATTTTATTTGGAAACAGGGTCTCACTAAGTTGCTGACAGCCTCACTCAGGAGCTGAGGCTGGCTTCGAACCCGTGCGATCCTCCTGTCTCAGCCTCCCAAGTATTGGGATTACAAGCGTGCGCCACCACGCCCGGTTTTTTTTGTTTTTTGTTTTTTGTTTTTCTTTTTCTCTTGAATCTAGGCCATTCTACCTTTGCGTGTAGACGTCCAGCCTTTTTTTTTTTTTTTTTTTTGGTGGTACTGGGGTCCTGGAAACCCTTCTACCTCCAGGCTACACTCCCAGACCTATTTTATATTTTTTAAATTTGGAAACAGGGTCTCCTAAGCCAGCGCGATCCTCCTGAATCCTCCTCCCAAGCACTGGGATTATAAACCTGCCTGCCAGCGCCACCACGCCTGGCCACACCCAGCCTTTTTAATTTAATTTAATTGTATTTTATTTTTGTTTTGAAACAGAGTCTTGCTAGGTTGCTGAGGCTATCCTTGAACCTGCGATCCTTCTGTCTGAGATTCTCAAATACTGGGATTATAGGCGTGCACCGCCATACCAGCTTGAATTCACTTCTAAATGTAAATTCGACTGGTTCCTTTTCTTTTCTAAATAAAATGCAATTGGTTTTGATTTCTTTTTTGACCTAATCATTATTTAGGAGATGGTTTTTTACAGTTTTCAAACTATTAGGTATTTCTCTTAGGCCCAAAGCATGACTATTTGCTTAAACATGATGACTTATTTCTGGTTTTCATTAAAAAAAATAACTGTGGTTAGGAAATTTGCCTATATCCTCTGTACTTAATGGAACTAGGCAGAAAACAACATATTCAGATTAGTGGACATGGATAACACTGGTTACGGTTTAGTCAGATGACCTTGAAATGTCCTCCACTGGGGGGAAGATTTTAAAAATTATTTTAAGTTTTTTATTTTTAAGTGTGTGTGTGTGTGTGTGTGTGTGTGTGTGTGTGTGTGTGTTAGTGGAGAATGTACTCCAGAGTAACTCTACCTTTGAGCAACACCCCAGCCCTATTTTATATTTACTTTGAAAAAACAGGATCTTTTCAATTTGTTGAGGCTGGCCTTGAACCTTCGATCCTCCTATCTCAGCCTCCCAAAGCACAGGGATTACAGGAAGATAACAGCGGGTGGGCTCACTTTTTGTTTTTCCGTATTGAGACCAGCAACCTAAGCTTAGTAGATATTTGGCAAGCAAAAATGTATACAGCTGGCTGGGCGTGGTGGCGCACACTTGTCATCCCAGCATTCCGGAGGCTGAGACAGAGAATCGCGGTTCACGGCCAGCCTCAGCTACTTAGTGAGGCCCTCTGCAACTCAGTGAGACCCTGTTTCAAAATAAAGAATAGCCGGGCGTGGTGGCGCACGCTTGTAATCCCCGCGCTTGGGAGGCAGAGACAGGAGGATCGCGCAGGTTCGAAGCCAGCTGCTTGCTCTGGCTTAAGAGACCCTGTTTCCAAATAAAAATATAAAAATAGGTCTGGGAGTGTAGCCCGGAGGTAGAAGGGCTTCCAGGAACCCCAGTACCACCAAAAATAAATAAATAAATAAATAAAAGATAGAGCTGGACGTGTACCTCGGAGGTGGAATGCCCCTGGGTGCCACAAAAACAAGAAAACAAATATTCTTAGTGGGGGAAAAATCCACACCAGTGCTACCAGGTATTAGAGCCGGTCATTAGGGTCTTGGTGTGAGACCGTAAGGCCTCAGGTGTTGCAGCGCCCCTCTTCTGATCTGGTAGAGATTTCCCTTATGTGATGTGCCCAGGTGGGTCGGAGCAGAGAGCGGGTGGAATGAGCCGTCCTGTGGGCCAGCGTGCAGCCAACTCCGTAACTGTTCCGCCGATGTTTAGAAGGAGGACAGTGGCGGAGTCCTCTGGCGCTTCAGTTCAAAACCTCTCTCTATAGTCGTGGTGACAGGGACGTGTTCTGAGAAGCAGTGAGGCGATGCCGTCATTGGCGAACGTCCTAGAGTGTAACGATGCCAGGGAAAGTACTTAGGACGCGATTAGCAGCGAAGTCCTCCGGAGCCTCAGACGCGGGCCCATTGTCCTCTGTTTTGTTTGTGGTACTGGGGATGGTACCCGGGGGCATTCTATCTCCGAGACACACCTCCAGCCCTTTTTATTTTATTTTATTTTATTTATTTATTTTTTTGGTGGTATTGGGGGTGGAACCCAGAGGCTTTCTACTTCCGGGCTATACTCTCAGACCTATTTTATATTTTATTTGGAAACAGGGTCTCACTAAGTTGCCGAGAGCCTCACTAAGTAGCTGAGGCTGGCTTTGAACTCGTGCGATCCTCCTGTCTCAGCCTCCCGAGCGCGGGGATTACAAGCGTGCGCCACCACACCCGGCTTATTTTTGTTTTGAAACAGGGTCTCTCTAGGTTGCTGAGAACCTCACTGCTTTGCTGAGGCTGGCCTTGAACCTGTGATCTTCCTATCTGAGCCTCCCAAGTACTGGGATAACAGGTGCGCGTCACCATGCCTGGCCGTGGACGGTTTGGCCAATATGTTCTTGCATGGCACATGGTTATATATTAGCCATCCGTTGGCAACAGGTTGGTGCCATAGTGGCTTAAAACAATAGGCCGTTTTACCTAGCTAGTATCTGTGGGTCAGGCTTTGAGAGGAAGTCTAGCCCATGGGTCTGGGGTCCCTCCTGAGGCAGTCAGCTTGTGGGCTGGTTGTGTTCATTAGAAGGCTTGATGGAGGGGCTGGGCACCTGAGTCTGAGATGGGGCATCTGTGTGGCCAATGGCCAGAGGCCTGGGATCCTCCCCAGATGGGCTTCCCTTCGCAACGTAGCAACTGGCTTCTTCAAGGGTGGGTTACAGCGGGGAATGGTGGCACATGCCTGTAATTCCAGTAATCCAGGTACTTGGGAGGTTAAAACAGGAGGATCACAGGTTCAAGGACAGCCTCAGCAGGTGAGACCCTTTAAAAAAAAATGATCAGGCCGGGCGTGGTGGCGCACGCTTGTAATCCCCGCGCTTGGGAGGCAGAGACAGGAGGATCACGCAGGTTCGAAGCCAGCTGTGCGCGCTGGCTTAGGAGACCCTGTTTCCAAATAAAAATGTAAAAATAGGTCTGAGAGTGTAGCCCGGAGGTAGAAGGGCTTCCAAGAACCCCAGTACCACCAAAAAAATAAAAAATAAAAAAATAAAAAAATTTTAAAAAATGATCTAGGAGTGTAGTTTGGAGGTAGAGGGCCCATGGGTTCAATTGCCAGCACCATAAAAGACAGAGAGAAAGTTA
>NC_137802.1:70526043-70536043 GCF_963383645.1 Muscardinus avellanarius
TCTGTTCTCTGTCTGTTTGCATTTACCTAACCATCTTTGCCTGCTGTTTTAATCTCTCTTTAATATTTCATTTCTCGTTTGTTTTGGGGTGTGTTTTATGTAAACAACATATGCCTCTAGATTCAACTTTGGAGTGTGTGTGGGGGGCACTGGGGGTTGAACCAGGGACATTCGATCTCTGAGCCATCCCACCACCAACCCATTTAATTTTTTTTTTTTTTTGAGTGGAACGCAGGGGCTTTCTACCTCCGGGCTATACTCCCAGACCTATTTTATATTTTATTTGGAGACAGGGTCTCACTAAGTCGCTGAGAGCCTCATTACATAGCTGAGGCTGGCTTCAAACCTGCGCCATCCTCCTGTGTCAGCCTCCCAAGCGCGGGGATTACAATCGTGCGCCACCACACCCGGTGTAACCCTATTTAATTTTTAAATTTTATTTATTTACTGGCACCAGGAATTGAACCACGGGACATTCTATCTTCAAGCTACACCCCCCAGCCCTATTTTCTGCTATTTATTTATTTACTTATTTATTTTGTGGTCCTGGGAATGAACCCAGAGGCTTTCTACCTCTGAGCTGCACCCCATTTCCTATTTTATTATTATTTTGAAACGGGATCTTGCTAGCTTGATGAGAATCTCACTATTTAACTCGAACCTGCAATCCTTCCATCGCAGCCTCCCAAGTAACGGGATTACAGATGTGCGCCAACACGCCCCGCTCTGCTTTTATTTATTTATTTATTTATTTATTTATTTATTTATTTATTATTTTGGTGGTACTGGGGTTCCTGGAAGCCCTTCTACCTCCAGGCTACACTCCCAGACCTATTTTTACATTTTTATTTGGAAACAGGGTCTCCTAAGCCAGCGTGCGCGGCTGGCTTCGAACCTGCGCGATCCTCCTGGCGCGGGGATTACAAGCGTGCGCCACCACGCCCGGCCTCTGCTTTTATTTTTTAAACAGGGTCTTACTAAATTGCTGGAAGTCTTGCTAAGTTGCTGAGACTGGCTATTATCCTGTGATCCTCCTGTCTTAGCCCCCCAAGTACTGGGATTATGAGCATGTGTGACCGTGCACACGTTTTTAATGACAACACTAAAAAAAAGGGTTTCTTAGATCCAGTGCCTCCCAGCAGCTTCTGGAAAAGGGTGCATGAGCCGGGCGTGGTGGCGCACGCTTGTAATCCTAGTACTTGGGAGGCTGAGACAGGAGGATCCCAGGTTCAAAGCCGGCCTTGGCAATGGAGTGAGGTTCTCAGAAACCTAGCGAGACCCTGTTTCTAAATAAAAAGTAAAAGATTGGACTGGAGCATACCTTGGAGGTAGAATGCCTTTAGGTTCAATCCCCAGTACCAACAAAATAAGATAAAACTCTAGCCGGGCGTGGTGGCGCACGCTTGTCATCCCCGCGCTTGGGAGGCGGAGACAGGAGGATCGCGCAGGTTCGAAGCCAGCAGTGCTGGCGTAAGAGACCCTGTTTCAAAAATATAAAATAGGTCTGGGAGTGTAGCCCAGAGGAAGAAAGGCTTCCAGGAACCCCAGTACCACCAAAAAAAAAAAAAAAAAAAATTAAACTCTATTAAAAAGGTGTATGAGAAATGGATGTCTTGAGGCTGGCTGGGATGTCTTGTTTCTGTCTTTACACTTTGAATGGGGTGGGATTCCAGTCGAAAATCATTCCTCTGGAAGGTTGGAGGCCTGGCTCCATCGTCCTGTGTGTCTGCTTTGAGCTCTACTTCCTTCTTTCTGCTTGTGACCTCTCTTCTCCGGAGCTTTTAAGACCTTTTCTCTAGCCCTGGAACTGGAAGTATCGTCCTGAAGCACCTTGATGGCCACTTACAGTCCACTTTGCTGGGCCCTGTGGCCTTTCCCGGCGCTGACCTAAGCTGACTGGCTCATAGTCCCAGGCCGGAGGGAGCCGCGGTCCCCTCACCCGGCGACACCAGGTTGCCATGGGCGCGGGCTGAGGAAAACTCTCCCGTGTGTCAGATGCTCGTTAAACCAACACGCGCTAGCGACAGCCACAGAATTGTTCACTCAGCGAGTGAGTTTGGCAGAGTTCCCGTGTCCGTCCAGCTGTGCCTTGCATAAATGTTTCCCTGGAAACTTCCAACATGGGGATCTGGACTCCGATCAGAATCAAGCCAGCCGATGTGCTGAAGACCATGGCTGGACTCGAGGCCCCTGGGAACCGCTTCAGGGGCAGGCTCTAAGAGTGCAGATGAGCACGCTGGTAACCCCAGCACTCGGGAGGCTGAGACAGGAGGATCGCGGTTCGCGGACAGCCTCTGCTACTTAGTGAGGCCCTCTGCAACTCAGTGAGACCGTTTCAAAACAAAACAAAACAAAATAGCTGGGCATGGTGGCACATGCTGGTAATCTCAGTATTTGGGAGGCTGAGACAGGAGGTCCTCTGGAACTTAGTGAGAACCTGTTTTAAAAATAAAAAGCTGAGCCGGGCGTGGTGGCGCACGTTTGTAATCCCAGCATTTGGGAGGCTGAGACTGGAGGATCGCGGTTCGCGGACAGCTTCAGCTACTTAGTGAGGCCCTCTGCAACCCAGTGAGACCCGGTTTCAAAATAAAGAATTAAAAATAGGGCAGGCGTTGTATCTCGGAGGTTGAATGCCCCTGGGTTCCATCCCCAAACCCGCAAAATAAAATAAAAATAAAAATAAAAAGCCGGAGCCCGGTGTGGTGCCGCACGCTTGTAATCCCCGCGCTTGGGAGGCTGAGACAGGAGGATCACACAGGTTTGAAGCCAGCCTCAGCTGCTTAGTGAGGCTCTCAGCTACTTAGTGAGACCCTGTTTCAAAATAAAGAATAAAAAATATGGTAGGGTGTGTGCCTCGGAAGTCGAATGCCCCTCCTGGGTTCTATCCCCAGACCCGATCCCCCCAAAAAAAGAAAGAAAGAATTAAAATAGGGCTGGGGGTGTAGCTCGTAGGTAGAATGTGCCTGGGTTCAATCCCTAGTACCATAAATAAATATAAATAAATAGATAAATGAATAAATAAACGCGCACGGATAGCAAGCCTTACTAGGTTGCTGGGAGGATGGGTCTCTGAACACCCCTAGCCAGTCTACGCATCTCAAATAATTTGAATTTCACCAGTGGGAGCCCACTCCTAGCAGGATAAGAAGTCACTAGTTTCACCAATAAATGCCTGGCTTGCTCCAGTAAGTTAATTAGCAAGGTGTCAGTTGTTGATTACATGAAATTTATACCTGTGATTTGTTCTCATTAGATGTGGCAAGACATGTAGACATGGACATTATTGTCACGAAAAACGTCAGCCGAGTGTGGTGGGCACGCTTGTAATCCCAGTACTTGGGAGGCTGAGACAAGAG
Source organism: Muscardinus avellanarius (assembly GCF_963383645.1). NCBI lineage: Eukaryota > Metazoa > Chordata > Mammalia > Rodentia > Gliridae > Muscardinus > Muscardinus avellanarius. The sequence continues at coordinate 70,529,400 of NC_137802.1, forward strand.
GATTGCAGGATCGAGGACAGCCTCAGCTATTAGTGAGGCCCTCTGCAACTCAGTGAGACCCTGTTTCAAAATAAAGAATAAAAAATAGGGCAGGGGGTGTAGCTCAGAGGTCAAATGCCCCTGGGTTCCATCCCCAGACCTGCAAAAAGAAAAAAAAAAAATGTCTACACTAGCTGGGCATGGTGGCACACACCTATAATCCTGTAGTTGGACAGGAGAGTCGCAGGTCTGAGGCCAGCCTCAGCAACTTAGTGAGACCCCGTGTCAAACTAAAAAATAAAATAGGGCTGAGGGTATAGCTCAGAATGCCCCAGGATTCAATCTCCCGTATCAAAAATTAAATAAAAAATAAAAAGATCTACACATATGGATCCCTGCGAACTAGAAGCAGGGCCGTGTGTGTGTGTGTGTGTGTGTGTGTGTGTGTGTGTGTGTGTGTGTGTGTGTGTGACCAGGGTCAGAGAGGAGGTGGGGTTAAGCAGGGCATGTGGCCTGGAGCCTTTATTCGGGTGCCAGCGGGGTAAATACACTGCATACACGGGGAGTTCCTGGGTGGAATAACCTGGCTGGCTGTGGACTGCTGGAGTGCGGCTCACTGTTTAGAGCCCTGGGGTGACTTGGGCGGAGGAGTATTGGCTTGCTTGTGGTTTGAAAAGGGAGATGGTTTGGGGTGTAACCTCCAGATCCCAAGCGGTGCTCCCAGAGGAGTCACTGAATATGAGAACATAAATAGGTTACCTGCTTTTAAAAAATGGAAAACGAAGCTGGGCACGGTGGCGTGCACCTGTAATCTCGTACTTGGGAGGCTGAGACAGGAGGATCATGGGTTGAAGGCCAGCCTCTGCAACTCAGTGAGACCCTCGGCAACTTAGCAAGGTCCTGTTCCAAAATAAGAAATAAAAAGGGCCGGGCGTGGTGGCGCACCTTGTAATCCCAGCATTCAGGAGGCTGAGACTGGAGGATCGCAGTTCGCGGGCAGACTCAGATACTTAGGCCCTCCGCAACTCAGTGAGGCCCTGTCTCACGATAAAGAATAAAAACGGGGTGTAGCTCGAAGGTAGAACGACCCTGGTTCCATCCCCAGTACCACACACATACAAAAAGACTAAAAATATAAGTTAAGACACATGGGAACACACATCAGACTTAATAGGTAGAGAAAATGAAAGATAAAAAAGAACAGAAATGACTAGCTAGCTGAAATAGTTGGAAAAAGAGTATTAAGCAAAACGCACAGGGTAAAGTCATGAAGATGGGACAGCAGCAAGGAGGCAGGGAAGGGACGGGTGGACGGCAGCTGAAGCTGCTTCTTGGTAAAGAGTTAGTTTTTTTTTTTTTTTTTTTTTTTTGTGGTACTGGGGGTGGAACCCAGGGGCTTTCTACCTCTGGGCTACACTCCCAGACCTATTTTCTATTTTATTTGGAAACAGGGTCTCACTAAGTTGCCGAGAGCCTCACTAAGTAGCCGAGGCTGGCTTCGAACCTGCGCGATGCTCCTGTCTCCGCCTCCCGAGCGAGGGGATGACAAGCGTGCGCCACCACGCCCGGCTGGTAGGAGTTTTAAAATACATAACTCCTGCCGGGCGTGGCGCACGCTTGTCATCCCCGCGCTTGGGAGGCGGAGACAGGAGGATGGCGCAGGTTCGAAGCCAGCCACGCTGGCTTAGGAGACCCTGTTTCCAAATTTAAAAAGTGTAAAAAATAGGCCTGTGAGTGTAGCCCAGAGGAAGAAGGGCTTCCAGGAACCCCAGTACCAACAAACAAAACAAAACAAACAAACAAACAAAACCTTCTGGCAGGATGGGTCAACAGAGAGGGGAGAAGGGGATGAAGTTAGTGTTAGGAATGAAAAGATGGAAAATCTATACATATTTTTAAGACATAAATTTGGATAAAATAACTTCAAAAAACCATATATCCTTTTTTTTTTTTTTTTTTTGGTGGTACTGGGGGTGGGACCCAGGGGCTTTCCACCTCCGGGCTACACTCCCAGACCTATTTTATATTTTTTATTTGGAAACAGGGTCTCACTAAGTTGCCGAGGGCCTCACTAAGTAGCTGAGGCTGGCCGTGAGCCCAGATCCTCTTGTCTCAGCCTCCCAAGTCCTGGGATTATTTTTAAAAACAAAGATATAGCCAGGTGTGCTGTGTATGCCTGTAATCCTAGTATTTGGGAGGCTGACAAGAGGATTGCAGGTTCAAAGCCAGCCTCAGCTACTTAGTGAGACTCTGTTTCCATATACTAGAATAGGACTGGGGGGTATAGATTGGAAGTAGAATGTCTTTGGGTTCAAACTCTAGCCTACAACAAATAAAAACAATAAAAACATATGTTGTGGGTAGTTTATATTACTGTTATTATATATTTAGTTATGTATCTTATTAAAGTGTGTTAGAAGACTAGAATTAAAATTAGGCCGAGCATGGTGGTACATGTTTGTAATCCCAGTACTTTGGAGGCTGAGACGGGAGGGTCACAGGTTTGAGGGCAGCCTCAGGAACGTGCCAATTTAGTAAGATCTTGTTTCAAAATTAAAAATAAAATAAGGCTGGGGGCGTAGCTCAGAGGTAGAATGCCCCTGGGTTCAATCCCCAGTACCACACACTCAGTAATTAATTAATTAAGACATTGAATTATGTGTTTAAAACATATCAGAACCCCATAAAGTCTGGCTGGTTTTATGAGTATATTTAAGAAACAGATATTTCCAGTTTTATTTCAACTGCTCCAAGGAAGAGGGAAATTTTCCTCAATTCACTAAAAGAGGCTTGTGTAACCCAGAGCCTGAGACCAGCCGGGCGTGGTGGCGCACGCTTGTCATCCCCGCGCTTGGGAGGCCGAGACAGGAGGATCACAGGTTCGAAGCCAGCCTCAGCTACTGAGTGAGGCTCTCGGCAACTCAGTGAGACCCTGTTTCAAAATAAAGAATAAAAAGTAGGGCAGGGGGTGAAGCTCAGAGGTAGAATGGCCCTGGGTTCCATCCCCAGTACTGAAAAAAAAAAGAAAAGCCAAGCGAGATGTATCCCCTGGGTGGAACGAGTCACCTCTCTGGAATTCCAACTACATGTGTGTTGGTTTGTTTGATGTTGTCTTATAAGTCACAGGTGTTTATTGTTTTTCTTTTTCTTCTTTACGCATTCTACCTCCGAGTTATACCCCTCAGCCCTATATTTTATTCTTTATTTTATTTTATTTTTTTTTGGTGGTACTGGGGATGGAACCCTTCTACCTCCGGGCTGCACTCCCAGACCTATTTTATGTTTTTATTTGGAAACAGGGTCTCTTAAGCCAGCGGCTGGCTTCGAACCTGCGCGATCCTCCTGTCTCCGCCTCCCAAGCGCGGGGATTACAAGCGTGCGCCACCACGCCCGGCTTAGTCTTTATTTTAAAACAGGGTCTCACTGCTGGGCAGTGGTTAGGGTTAGGGTTAGGGTTTGAAGCCAGCTGTGCTGGCTTAAGAGACCCTGTTTCCAAATTAAAAAAAAATTATATATATATTATATATATTTATATATATTATACATATTTCCTGGGAATGTAGCCCAGAGGTAGAAGGGCTTCCAGGAACCCCAGTACCACCACAAACAAACAAACAAAACAAAAAACCCCAGGGCCTCACTAAATTGCCAAGGCCGGCCGTGAACCTGCGACCCTCCTGTCTCAGCCTCCCAAGTACTGGGATTCCAGGCATGCGCACCACGCCCGGCTTCTGCCCCACTCTTACTTCCCTGCCCAGCCTGGGGCCTCAGGGCTTCTGCCCGCAGCCCAGGCCTGTCGCCCTGGCTGATGGTTGTGGAAAAGGCCAGAGCCCCTGAGCTCCGGAGCTTTCTCAGCATCCGTGGCACACATCTGTAATCCCAGGACTTGGGAGGCTGAGACAGGAGGGTCGCAGGTTCAAAGCCAGCCTTGGCACTTTGGCTAGACTCTCAGCTACCTGGTGAGATCCTGTTTCCAAATACAAAATAAAATCAGGCTGGGGGTGTACCTCAGAGGTAGAATGCCCAAGTTCAATTCCCAGTACAAAAAAAATTGTATTTTTGTTGCTGGCTTTGCTGCGCAGTGGCTGAAACCTCTCCTCAAACCTCACGTCTCCTGCCTTATTCCCGGGTCTCCAGGCCGGCCCGTCGTCAGTGGACCCCCGTGCTGCTGCTTGGTCCCCACCTCCTGCCTTGAGGAATCTCTACATGACCCATGGCACCTGCCAGTTAACTTCCATTTGATCTAGATCCTTCTCCGCCACTCAACACCCAAGGATCTGCTGGGCGTCCTGGGGCCAAGTCTCAGCTCCTGGAGACACTTTTTTTTTTTTTTGGTGGTTCTGGGGTTCCTGGAAGCCCTTCTACCTCCGGGCTACACTCCCAGACCTATTTTTACATTTTTATTTGGAAACAGGGTCTCCTAAGTCAGCACACGCGGCTGGCTTCGAACCTGCGCGATCCTCCTGTCTCCGCCTCCCAAGCGCGGGGATTACAAGCGTGCGCCACCACGCCCGGCTCCTGGAGACACTTTGAACTGGAAGCACTGGGGGTCTTGAGATCCGCCTGGCCCCCGGCCCCTGGGCAGTGGGATGCCCGGCCACGGGGCTCGAGCGGCCTTTCCACGTTGGCCATCTTTGTTTCTTATGTTTATGGCAGTGGCCCCTGCCCGGGGCTCGAGCTGGAGAGGCAGCCTGTAGTGGCTTCTGCAAAGTATTTCAGAGAACGATCGGCCGCTGGCAGGCAAGGACTGCCTTGCCGAAGCCCAGGCTTGGTTCCACGGACAGGTGCAGGTGGCGCTTTGGGCGACGCTTGCTCTGCAGCCTCCTGGGCTCTCGGCTACAGCAGCCATTTTGGAACGCGTGAAATGGATTTCAGATCCCTCGCTGGCGGGGAGAGAAGATGGCGCTGGGGCCGGAGTCCTCCTCCCACCCCACGCTCCCGTCTGTAACGGTGCCAGGGGCTTCAGATCTTGCAGAGCCGCAGCTGCTGCCTGCGGGCACCTCTCTGGACTCGGGGGGCACGAGAACCACGGCATCTCCCCCTCCCCGTCTCCTCTCCCGTCGCTCATTTCCCACGTGGATCTTCATGTAATTAATTAATATTGCATTCATCAGACCTTAATTTGTGTGCTTGTAATATACAAGGATTAAAAAAAAACCCTACCAAGAAAGCAGTTACAGGCTGGGGCTTTTCTGGTCTGGGCTGGAGCATAATGAGCCCCGATAACGCGGGCCAGCCGGCTCCCTTCCCGCAGGCTCCATCTGCGTCTCGGGGCGCGGGGATGTCCGCCCCGGGCAGCCGCCTTGCCCGGCACACCTGGCCGCGCTGGAGCCCTTCCCCGGGAGCGGCGGGCAGTGGTGGGTGCCAGGATCACCCGTGCCTGGTGGTCTGTGCAGGGGGGTGTGCCGGCCGAGTGCCAGGAGTACCAGGAGCAGGCACTGCCAGTTGCTCCGCCCTCCCGTGCCCGTTACTCCGCCCTCCCGTGCCCGTTACTCTCACCCACGCCTCCATGGCTCCTGAGTACCAGTCACCCCGCAGAGCGTGGGCAGAACGGCAGGGTCTCCTCTCCAAGGTGACCACAGGGAAGTGGGCTTAGCTGGAAGCCCAGCCCGGTGGGGCAGGACTGGGGAGATCAATTCCCCACGTGGGCATGCGGGCATTTCTGGCAGCGGGTCCCGTCTGCGTGCCAGGGGCATCGACTCTGGTGCTGGGCTTTGCCTGTGTGGCCCCGGGGTGCACCGCCCCCTGGGGCGAGCCATCCGCTCCCAGCAGAAGCCGTGGTGTCCTGGCCACGTCTGGGTTCCCACCCTGCTGCAGAACAATGCAGGACCAGTCAGGGAGAAAGGACAAAGGGACCACAGGGGCATCCCAAGGGCTGCGGCCACCCAGGGGCAGATGGATACCACGCCACAAAGCACCCTGCAGGGATGGGGGGCGACATGGAGCCTTCTGCCTTAGTTTACCGCTCTGCTCCTCTCTGGGACCCAAGTGGCCAACGAGGAGTCCCCTGTCCCCGTCTCCCTCCCTCTCCCCCATCCTTTTAAGCTCTTGCGGTTCACAAGGCTCTCTGCCAGCGATGGACAAGCCTTCTGCAGGTGGCCGCTGGGGTGGGCAGGTCTGGGAAGCAGCCCCCTGCCAGGGCCGAGGTCTCCTCCTGGCGCTGCTGGACGCCCTGGACAGGAGCCGCGTGCCGGGCCTACTTCTCCCTCCCTCGCTCTGCCCAGACCCTGGCCTTGCCTCTTTCCCAGGATGGAAGGAGAGAGCGCAGAGGGGCAGAGGGAGTCTGGGGCAGGGAGGCGGCCCATCCCTGGCTAAGGGATGCCCCTCCAGGCCAGCGAGGAGGGCTGGCCGGGTGTGCAGCGAATGGCCAGCCAAGAATCTTCCAGAAGGGCAGGCAGCAAGAGGAGAACATTCCAGGAGTGGCCGGAGGGGGCTGGCAGGGGGCGTGATGGCCATGATGCCCTCCCTCGGTGGGTAGTTGGCAGGCCCAAGGGCGGCCCTGACATTTGTGCCGAGCTGCTGCCGGCCGGTGGTCCCTGAGAAGTGGGTCCCTTCCACTTTCTGTCTCTGCTGCTGGTCGGCTAGGTAAGGGAACCGGGGTGCCACCCCCTTTGGCGCCGGGCACTTCTTGGAGGAGGAATCTGAGCTGCCCCCTCGAGGGCCGT